>NC_085136.1:64065074-64148977 GCF_035046485.1 Aedes albopictus
CCCCGCGCAGATGTTTTTCGGATTTCCTTATTTGCTGTCTCCCTTCTAACATCCCAATGAACCTAAAGAAATGCACCTGTAACTCCTTGAAAACCCCTGATACGTTCCTGAAACTCTCTGCAAGCTTCTTAAGACTTCTTGGAATACTTCGGAAACTATCTGGATTCTCCTGAATTGCTTCTGTGGTTTCGTAACCACCTGGGCCCTCTTCGAAACCCCTGACGCCCCTCTAAGTCCCATAATTTCTCCGAAAACCCTTGTAATATCTCCTGAACTTCTTCATGGGATTCTTCCAGCAGCTCCAGGACTTCCTCAAGCAATTCCTCCTGCGATTCTTCTAGTAATTTCCCCTAGGAATCTTTCAAAAACTCAGTGATCCTTCCATGATAATCTCTACTAGTCATTTAAAGAATTTCTTTAAATATTCCTTCAAGTTTTTCTTCAAGAAGCTTGCCTTAGAATTTCACCAGGCATTCTTGATATAGTTTCTCTAGGAATTCGCACTATTATATCTCCGACAATTCTACTAGGGAGTCCTCCGGGTATATTTAGGGATTGCTTTACGAATCTTCCTGTCATTAGTCAAGATTTCCTTCCTTTTCCTGGTGTTGTTTCACGAGTTCCTTAAGAGATTTTATTCAGGGATTCCTTCAGAAATTCCTCATGGGACTCCTCCAGGAACTCCTCCTGGCCTTTCTCTAGGAATTCTAGCTATGATTTCTCATGCAATTTCTGCTATGATTCTACCAGCAATTCTTACTGAAATACCTCCAGGAATTCTTCTAAGGATTTCTGGAAGGATTTCTTAAGGAATTCTTGCTGAGATCAAGGCAATCTTTCTGAGAATCTTCCAGAAGTTCATCTGGTGATCCTTCCAGGAATTCTTTCAGAGCTTTTATCCAGGAATTTCTCCAGAAATTCCTCCAGGAGCTTCTCTTGATCTTCCTCCAGGAATTCCAGCTGGAATTCTTCAAGCAATTCCTCCTGCAGTTCTTCCAGCATTTCTTGCTAGGACTCCTCCAGAAATTTAAACTTTGGTACTTCCAGTAATAGTTCTAGAGATTTTTCCAGAGATTTCTTCTGACATTATTGCTGGAATTCTTCCAGACAATCTTCCTAGGATTCCTCTACAAATTCCTCCTGCGTTTCCTTCAGAGACTCCTCTACCAATTCTTCCAGGGATTCCTTTAGGTATTTCTTCAACAAGCTTCTTTTAGGATTCCACCAGGCATTCCTAGTTTAGTTTCTCTAGAGATTCCTCCTCAAGCAATTCTTTCCAGGATTTTACTAGAAATTCGTACTATGATACCTTCCCAAATTCTTCCTAGGGATTACTTCAGAAATTCTGGCTGGAATTATTCAAGGAAACCTTCCTTGGATTTCTCTAGAAATGCCTCCTGCGATCCCTTCAGGGACTCCTTTACAAATTCTTCCAGGGATTTCTTTAAGAATTCTGCCAGGCATTCCTGGTTTGGTTTCTTCAGAAACTTCTGTAGAGATTTCTCGAGTAATTCCTTCTAGGATTTTACTAGAAATTCGTACTGCGATACCTCCCCAAATTCTTCCTAGGGATTACTCCAGGGGAATTATTCAAGCAAATCTTCCTGGGATTCTTCCAGAAGTTTCTTCAGAAATTTCATCCAGGGATTTCTCCAGAAATTCCTCATGAGATTCCTCCAGGAGCTTCTCTTGACCTTCCTCCAGGAATTCCAGCTGAGATTTCTCAAGCAATTCCTGCTGTGGCTCTACCAGCAATTCCTTCTAGGACTCCTCCAGAAAATCTTATTGTAATACCTCCAGGAATTCTTCTAGGAATTCCTTCAGTAACTCTTGCTGGGATTATTCAAGGAAATCTTGCTGGGATTCTTCCAGAAGTTCCTCCGGTGATTCCTCCAGGAAATTCTTCAGAGGGATTCCTCCAGCAACTCCTCTTGACCTTTCTTCAGTAACTTAAGCTGGGATTTCTCAAGCAATTCCTCTTGCAGTTCTTCCAGCAATTCTTACCAGAACCCTTCCAAAAATTCTAACTGTCATACCTCCAAGGATTCATCTAATCTAGAAATTTCTACTGAAAATCTTGCCGGGATTCTTCTAGAAATTTCTTCGGCGTTCCTTCTATGGAATTCTTCAAGGATTTATCCAAGAATTCGCCCATGAATTCCTCTAGAAATTTATCATGCATTTCCTCCAGCATCTTCTCTTGGCCTTCCTCCAGGAATTCCAGCTGGAAGAATGGCAAAAAAAAAACTAAGATCCTGAGAGATATCACAGAAGAAATTCCAAGAGAAATGCTTGGAGAAAGTGCTGGAGGAATCTCTGTATGAATTTCTAGAAAAAATCCATCATTATTGCCTGAAGGAATGCTAAGAGAAGTTGCATAAGAAATGCCTGCAGGTATCCATAGATGAATATCTGAAGAAATTTCAAGATACGATAGAGGTATCCACGGAGGAGTCCCTGAAGAAATCGCAAGTGGAAGTATTTCGGATAAGCAAATTTGAGGTGTCGTATGATGCATACCGGAAGGTGTAAAGAAGATTCTAGGGGGTTTCAGAGAAATTACTGTCGATTTTAAGGCCTTTGAAGGTTTCAGAAGCGTTCATGAGGTTTCAGGGAGATTACGAATGATTTTAGGGGCTTTGATGGTTTCAGAAGCGTTTAAGGGGTTTCAGGGGAAATCAGAGGGTTTCAGTGGCGCTTTACAGGATTCCAGGAAGATTTCAGAGGGTTTCAAGCTATTGCAGGGATATTTAAGGAGGACTTCAGGAGATTCCAGACGCATTTCAGTGGGTTACCGGGGGTTTCCTGAAACTTCAGGAGGCTTCAAAGGCGTTTCAAGGAGTTTCACGGCCATTTTATGAGAGTTTCAGGGAACCCCGACACGACCCTGAACCTCACAGGAACGTCCTTAAAATTACCCTGAAACCACATGAAACCTGTGCAGTACCTCTGAAACTCCTGAAAGCCCCTAAAATATACCAGACTTCCTAAAAAACGACCATAAATTCCCCTCAAACGCCCCTAGAACCACTCTGATCTTCTGAAGCTCCCATGGACGCCCCTGAAAATCCCTCTAAAATCACCTTAATTCTCCTGAAACACTTTCAGTTACCTCCTAAAACGTCCTTTGTAACCCCATGATGTCCCGAGGCTCCTGAAACTTTTTTAAACACTTCTGTAAGTTCTTTGAAACTCTTCTCTTTGAAACCCTCTGAAATCTCTCCGGAACCCATTAAAAATCGTTCCTGTGACCCCTTTAGGGTCCCCTAGTTCGCTCATTTGCTTTTGGTTCCCCTTACTTTTCCTTATTTAAGCAGGGCGTAATAAAAGTGAAGGGTTTAGTGTAATGTTGTGTTTTATTTCCCAATGCTCTCTTAGGTAAAAGACGTCCGGCATCTGTACTACCAGTTCAACCAGAAGGTCAGCAAGTATCTGCACTTCTCGGACGAGGTCAAGAAGGAAGCCCAGGAGCTCTACGGACTGATCAACTACGGCGAGATGCGCAAGAAGGTCCCCTTTCAGAACAAAAAATACTTCCACAAACTGAAGGACTTGGTCTACAAGGGAACGGTTATCATTCGTGAAAAAGGTCGTAACATTAGGATTAAGACTCCTTCGTGCCGGGCGCTAAGGAAGCTGAATCAACTGGAGGAGTGGCAGGAGGAAATTCGGTTACCTCCGCGGGTGGACGTGTTCATGAAACCGGCCACGGTCGGAGCGTGGGGTCGGGTGCAGACGTTGGCGCAGAATCCTCGGGTGAGAATCTCCGTAACGTTGCAGAAGAGGGTATCGACGTTGCTGCAGCTGCTGCAAGCCAAGTGGCGCCATCAGGACGTTCGGCTGATGGAGCGAGTGTCGAGCTTGAAGACCACCAATATGGTGGCTTCGTCGAAGATAGCCCGGCAGAAGGCGGGCCATGAACTGGAGCTGTGCACTAGGATGGCGGTTGAAACGGCGGACGACGAAGGATTGAAGATTATGCGTTTGACGCCGTCGAAGGACGCCGTTATTCATAGGCCCATGGTGAATTTGACGGAGTTTTTGAGCAGTTACAGTATCTGCTTGAACTCGTACGAACAGAGGATCGGAGCGAAGGTCCGAGGGGAAGCGTTGTGTGCGGAAAAGCTCAACAGTGTCAAGGAGAAGATGGCGGCGAATTCGAAGAGGCAACGGCATGACAGCAATTCGGAGAAGCACAGCCCAGACGGCAAGAAGGTTAAGAGCGAGATGAAAGAGATTAAAGACGAGAAGGCGTTGGATGGTAGTGTGGTTACTAGTTTGTCGGAAGCGCTTAAATCGCCCAACGCCTCCTGCGAATTGATGGAAACTTCAAAAGAAATCGACGGAAGTGACTGCGAAAGTCATCCGATGGTCGCAGAAGGTCCCGATCTGAAGAGTCCGGAATCAGACGACAGCATCAAACTGACAGGGGTTTGTAGAATCAAGCAGGAGCAGGATTCTGGACACGGAGACAATTCGAACGACGGAATCCTCTCGGAATCCGAACAACCAAAGCAAGTCAAGGTAGAAGAACAAGCGAGTGGCATGGAATCTTCAACGAATCACGAAGATCTCATCAAAACGACGGTGAAACGAAAAGAACCAAGAGAGAAATGTGGCAAGCGAAAGGATTCGAAAGCGGGGGCCGCCGGAGCAATGAACAATTTGCACTTCCGACCGATGATCTCCGAGGAAACGATTCAGAAGATTCGCGAAGGCTGGACCGTTCAGAGCGTGGGGGACATCACAGTTGGAGATCTGTACATAATGTTCGGAGAGGAGAACAAACTTCATCTGGAGTATATGTGGGAGATGCCTAAGGAACCGAAAGTCGAGGTGGCGATCGCGACGGAGAATACCGATACCGTGGATGGGGTGCAGCTCGTGGAACAGGCGCAGTATGGCACCGAGGGAGGTTTGGCAACCGTGCTGAGCAACAACTTCGTGATGAACCTGAGCGGTCGCCTGAGGCAGCTGCTTCAGCTCGCACATCTGAACGAAAAAACTGGCAAACGGCGGTGCCCTTGTGGACACGTTTGCGATCGGCGCAATAAGGTAAGTCGGTTGAGATGGCGACGTTGAGGAATGATTCCCTGAACTTGTGTTTTCTTTCGCAGATCGCCGATTCGTTGAACAGTGCTGCCATCTTGAACGATCAGCTGCTGTTCAAGCAACCGATGGTACCAACCCGGACCAATCCAGGAGCCACTCTGGCAAATTGTAACGTAAGTTTCAATGGGACGGGCTGGAGGGCGATTCTCAGGATGATTCTCAGTTGTTATTGAAGGGCTTATGCTCTACTCATTCCAATTATAAGACGTCATAAAAGAGTGTTATATTGTTGTTTCTCGAAACGGCCATCACTTTCAGGTTCTCCCATCTCCACACATGCGCTACAAACAATCCCGCTGGTGGCGCATGCGCGTCAACCGCCACCAGCTACCCTCGCAAAGACTGATGCTCTCGAACGGTACCCCACCATATCTGCAACCGAATCGACTGAACCTCAACAACAACGTGTATGCCAACGCTTCCAAAACGACCAACGGAAGTCACCCGCCAGCCACAGTTTCTCCATCGTCTCAGCCTCGTGCGTCTTCCTCTTCCTCCGCTACTGCCAACAGTGGTAGCAGTGCCTCCAAAGGTGCCACCGTCTCTGCCGACGACGATCAACTCACCCAACTGCTGGAGGACAAAATCACCAGAATCAGCGGTTCTGGCTCCACTTCCGGTTCATCCAAATCCACGCCCTCGGACGCAACGCGCGTGCCACCAATCGACGACGGCAGCTGTCTGAGTCTGTTTGACATTTCGTTGCCTTCGACGTCGTCTACTATGATGGCCGATCTGATGATGGGTAGTGGGGCGTCGTCCTCGGCCACAACGGTCGGTGAGAATAACAGTATTTCGGCCAGCCGGATCTTGAGGGAATCACCCGTGGATGGGAAGTTGATCGAAACCGACATCAACGACATTTCGTTGAGCAGCTTTCTGGGACACCTGGACGCCGTGTACGAAAGCCAAACACCGGCCTCCACAAGGAAACGAGCATCCGATGTGAGTATAATCATTTTGGGTGGAAATGACCCATTTTCTGTCAGATTGACACGTGTCCTAAGATCTGCCGAAACATTTGTACATCGGATAATGTGCAACTAAAGTTCCATTTTCTCTGACCCACAGCAAATGAACATCAGTATTATCAGCGAATCGAGTGTGGACTACATCGCCCGGTTCGAGGACATCGCTGCCGAACTGCGAGCCCAGCAGGAACAGGACTCCGCATAGGAGCCTTCCTTTTCTACAGGGATTTTCGGGATCCAACCCAGTATATCGTAAACACACACACACACACACACACACATATTTACTCTTATACACCCACACACGAGTTAGGGACGCCCAGTCTTACGCGTACACGCAGATTGAGTCGCATATATACGTAGCAGCAGTAATGTTAACGCTTCCAGTTTTATTATCCTTATACCTTGCCGAAGAAGGAGATTTTCCTTTTTTCGAACACACTTTGATTATGCTGTACTTCGTTATTTATATATACCTAGGTAACCCAGCACAAATATTGTCTCGAACTGAAATTATTTTAGTTGGACGGACGAAAGTCGCGTTGTTCAACGCAAAGCTTTATGACGATTCTTGTTCTCCTTATCGTTAGGATACGTAACGTCTCTCATTCGCGATACTTTATAGGTTTACCACACTTGATATTAGATGGAGAGTGATTATTTAACGTTGATACGATTTTTTTTGACTCGAAAATATATATTATAATCTCGTTTCGCTATAGTGGACACTGAAGATGGTATACGTTCTATTGATGGTAGCTGGTAATTTCACATTTCCACAGTTCAATTTTGTATCTTGGAACAAAAACCTCTTTTCTGGTTACCACTTATTGCTTCAGACATTTTCCCGTTTCAAATTTACCCATATATTGTGTGAGTCACAGGCTTAAACTCCTTCTTGAATTTTGGTCCGCCATCTTGGATTCTTTGGTCTCGAGTTAGTGAACTGCCGACAGGATGGAAATTCGTCAACCATTACAAAGGTAACAACAAATCGGCTTGATATCATATGTCTCATTATAGGAGGCTGTTCAGCTTCATATTTGGCCACTTTCAATGGTCAAGAGATTATACGAAGGCTTCGTGGTTCCCAAAATCAATGGAGTCTTCGTGTGCAGTTGCTATGCACCTCCAAGGTGGTCGGATGAAGAGTACAACAGGATACTGGATGCACTCACGAACAGGCTGGTCGGGCAGAAGCCGGTAGTTATCAGAGGCGATTTCAACGCTTGGGCCGTGGAATGGGTAGTAGGCTCACCAATGCAAGAGGGTACTGTAGCATAAGATAGCGGTGCGCCAGAATAAATGTATAAACGATTAAATTTGATGTTTCAATGAGATTCCAATAGAAAGATGAAAAATACCCAGTCGAAAAGGGAAAGGCGGAGTTATTTTCCCGTAATACTTCTTCTTCGTTGTGGTTTTTCCGCCGTTGCATTTCATTTGGTGTTCCCCTTCGCTACTTCCCCTATGTTGATTCTGATTGGCTGTCGCATTGACTGCAAATCTTAGCCTGCTTCACCTATATAAAGTGAGGCTATCGCTCGGACGGGCTCATTATACAGTCGAACGCTGAAGACGACACAGCATCATCGCGACATAACAGCAGCAGCAGCAAAAGCAAACACATCCCGGAATTTTCCTGCACCGGCTCGCGTGAGGCAGCACAGCAGAATCATCGCGGCGAAACAGTGCCCGCGCCGACGACGCGACAGGAGCAGTAACTCAAACCGAACGAGCAGAGCAGTAGTAGCCCGCCAGATAGCTACATTTTGTAGTATTAACTGCCTGGCAAAACAGCAACGATCCGCCGACGGCAGCAGGCTTGAGAATGCTGGGCAACGGTAGTCCTAGCGGAACGTCCGGCTTCGACAATGGCGCAGCTGGTAGCGGTGCCGAGTCTCCGGAGCACGTTTTAAGGTGAGTTATTTAGAAGTGAAATTGTGGAATCATTTCAGGAATCCTGGAAAAATTAACAGATTAATCTTGTGACCCCGATAGGAAAGGCGGGAGTCAAAACTAATTATGGACCCCGATTGGAAAGGCGGGTGTCACGAAATGCATACGCCCCGATTGAAAAGGCGGGAGTTGTGAGTTTGGGCCCCGATAGAAAAGGCGGGAGCCAGTTGAATCGATTTGAATTGAAATCCGATTGAATCGGCGGGTTTCCAAAAAAAAAAAAAAAAAAGAATTGAGCAAAAGGAAACTAATAAGATTTTTTTTTGCAACAGGATTTCCAGACCGACGAAAACACAACTCAGAGCAGAGTTGAAGGCAGTGAAGGCAGAATTAGAAAGGACCCGAATGGAAAAGGAAGAACTGAGTCGCATCTTAGCGAGTATGGACGATGACGAAAACGAGTTCGGTGAGGCTAGGACCAGCACGATGCGTGAAGACTGCAGTCCCGAACCACGTGAAACTCCAGTCACAGCAAATGAGACGTTGCTGCTGACGATGACAAACATGTCACTGAGCAGCCTCAACATTCCCGAATGCGTACCAACTGCAGGCGAGACTGAACTTAACAAACGCGATTACGACCACTGGAAGAACGTTGTGAACGCATCGCTGAACCTCATCCAAGCAGTCGATGAATCGGTTAAGATGGATTTGTTCCGCATCAAAGCAGGGCCACTGCTACTCGAGCTGCTGGAAGGAACTACAACGCAGCCAGGAATGCCAAATGAGGAACAATCACCATACTCGAACGCAATAGCTCGGCTGGATGCCCATTTCGGTTCGCGTGCGTACATGTTGTCGCAACGGAACAAGTTGGCTAACATGGTTCAGAAAGGTGGTGAGCCAAACATTCAGTTCGTGAAAAGAGTGGCGGCGGCAGCGAAACTCTGCACGTATAAAACAGATGAGGAATTCGAAGCTGTTTCTCGCACATTGACCAGGGGATCAACCGATGGTCGCGTGAGGACTCTCGCATGTCGGGTGTTGACCGACGGAGGCTCCCTAAATGAACTGATCGATCAAGTGCGCTTACGGGAAGTGGAATTAGACAACGAAAAGGACTACCAGAGACTGCATCAGCAGCGATCTGCAACCGTGGCAGCAATCTCACGCCATCCGGATGAACTGGTTCAGCGTCGACATGGTCCAACGGCACCATCCAGAGGATACAACGGCGGTCGTGGAAGAACTTTTGCTGGCCGTGATCCAACGAGAAATCAGAGATTCCCTCAATCATGCTGGAGATGTTTGAGCACATACCACGCAGCAGAAGCCTGTTTCCACGCTGACAAGGTTTGTCGCAGGTGCAACCGGCGGGGACATATTGCCCGAGCTTGTTCAACTCAGGTGAAACAGGAACCGCGTAAACGGCGCTGGGAAGGAGAGGAGCAAGAGCCTCCTACAAAGATTGCGTTGGTCCAAAAAGTGGAAGACGATGTGGAAGACGTTAAGGTAACCGAAGCTGATAACGTTTGAGATATCCTAGCTGTAACTTGAACTATACTTATGATTTTTTTTTTGTTGAATTTGAATTAAAATTTGTTGAATTTGATACGACATTGAATAAACAAAACCGTTTAAAAGAAAACACGTGATTAACATAATACATTGTTTTACGAAAATGAACTTTACAGATGGCAGAAGTCTCAAAAATCGACGAACGGAGCATTGACAAAATCGGATCAGACGTAAAAGAAGATAGGGCTGCATACGTTGAGGCGTGTGTGGCTGGCATTAAGGTCCAATTCTTCATTGACTCCGGTGCACAGGTCAACACAATAACGTCGGAGTCTTTCAACGTCATTCTTCAGGACAAAACTGCAAAACAAAACTTGTACGAGCTTACGTATGGATCAGATAAACCTCTACGGGCGTATGCATCACCGGGAAACATCGATGTGGTTGCAACCTTCTCGGCGGAACTTTTTGTGTCAGACGAACGCCCAGTAACTATCGAAAAGTTTTACGTGGTGCGTGAATCAAGGGCGCTTTTGGGATTCAATACCGCCATCCGTTACAGTTTGTTGGCAGTAGGCCTAGATGTACCTGTTAACAGAGATACAGTCCCAGATTGGCGATGTGAATTTGCGGTACATAGCGTAGAAACGGCCTCTCAATTCCCCAAATTCAATGTTCCTGCGGTGAAGCTAAGCTATGATACTTCTATAGCACCATCGAGAAATGTTTACACACACATTCCGGCCGCATTCAAGGAACTGACTAGGCAAAAGCTGAAGGACCTGCAGGATACTGGTATCATCGAGAAAGTTACCTCCCAAATGGATAGAAGTTTCTGCTCTTCCTTGTTGGTAATTCCAAAAGGAAAATCGGACATCAGACTTGTTGTTGATCTTCGTGGTCCTAACAAGTGTATCAACAGAACGCCTTTTAGGATGCCGACATTCGAATCGATCCTGTTACAGCTGCATGGAGCCAAGTTCTTCTCAACGATCGATTTAAGGAATGCATTCTTTCACATTGAACTCGATGAGAGTTCAAGGCATCTCACGAACTTTTTCGCCGGCGAAGCACTCTACAGATGCTGCCGATTACCCTTCGGACTTACGAATGCGCCGGATATCTTTCAGGAGGTGATGGAAACGGTGATTCTCACAGAATGCGAAGGAACTGTCAATTATCTCGATGACGTAATGGTGTTCGGGAAAACGAAAGAGGAACATGATCGAAACCTCGGAAAAGTACTGAAACGACTTGAAGACCATAATGTGAGAATCAACAATGAGAAATGTGCCTTTGGAAAGGAATCAGTCAGATTCCTGGGCTTCCAAGTATCGGACGAAGGTTGGCAAGTCGAAAATGAGAAAATCGGAGCAATCAAGGATGCACGCAGGCCCGAGTCTACTGCAGAGGTGAAAAGTTTCTTGGGACTTGTTACTTTTATCGACAGATTCATTCCCCGGAGGGCTGACAAGACACGTCACTTACGAGATCTATCTAAGTCGCAGGAATTTTACTGGAATCAGGACCTAGAAGACGAGTTTCAGTATCTAAAGTCTGAGGCATGGAAGCAAATCAAAACCTTGGGATATTTCAAGCGTGATGACGAAACAGAGCTATTTGTGGATGCTTCCCCTTATGGACTAGGGGCAGTTCTAGTCCAATATGACGCTGAGTCCAAACCTCGAATCATCTCTTGTGCATCGAAAGCGTTGACACCAGCTGAGAAGAAATACCCACAAACCCAGAAGGAAGCTCTGGCAATGGTGTGGGGCGTAGAGCGATTCTCGATTTATCTCATGAACACAGCTTTCGTCATTCGAACGGATGCGGAGTCAAATGAATTTATTTTCGGTGGTTTGCACAGAATCGGCAAGAGAGCCGTTTCACGAGCCGAAGCGTGGGCACTGCGACTTCAGCCTTATAACTTTAAGGTATGTAAATAGTTCAATGATATAGCAGGACTAACATTTAATTGTGTATGTTGTATGCAGGTTGTACGGGTACCAGGTGAAATGAACATGGCCGATGCGCTATCTCGATTAGTGTCAGAGTCACAACCAACGGAATCGTTCGATGAGTCCAACGAGAAACATCTACTGTACTTTCTGGACACTGGTACAATGGAATTCACCTGGGAGGACATCGAGTTTGAAGCCGAGAAAGACGATGAGCAAATTATGGTTCGTGAGGCAATCAGGAATGATTACTGGGATAGAAGTCTGAAGCGATACGAATCGGAGGCGAAGAATTTGCGTATCCTTGGCAGCCTTATCTTTTTGAACGACAGAGTGATACTCCCCTACGCCCTTCGCGAAAGAGCGCTGAACTCGGCTCACCAAGGGCATATGGGCATTGCGTCAATGAAGAAAGTGTTGAGAACTTATTTTTGGTGGCCATCCATGGCCAAGCAGGTAGACACGTTCGTGAAAGGCTGTGAAACATGTTTCCGTCTGTCCAGGAAAAACCCGCCGATCCCACTAACCAGTCGTGAGCTACCCGATGGCCCATGGGAAATCCTTCAGCTGGACTTCTTCACATTCAACGGCTGTGGTTCTGGTGAATTTCTCGTTGTGGTGGATACTTATTCGCGGTATCTACATGTCATAGAAATGAAGACCACGGATGCCGATAGCACCAACGCAGCTCTGAGCAGGATCTTTGAGACATGGGGATATCCGCTTGCTCTCCACAGTGACAACGGTCCGCCTTTCCAAAGCGAAAAATTTGTCAAGACCTGGGAGGATAGAGGAGTAAGAATCAGAAAATCAATTCCCCTAAGCGCTCAATCGAATGGAGCTGTGGAACGGCAGAATAAGGGATTGAAGGACGCATTGACCGCTGCCAAGCTAGATAACGTCAGCTGGCGAGGAGCCTTGGAAAGGTACTTGCACATGCATAACAAGGTGCGACCATTATCACGCCTTGGTATCACACCGTTTGAACTGCTCGTAGGCTGGAGATTCAGAGGAACCTTTCCATTTTTATGGGAAACCTTGCCGACCGACCAAGTTGACCGGACGGATGTTCGCGAGAAGGACGCTGTAACTAAGCTAGACAGTAAACACTATGCAGATTCCCATCGAGGAGCCGAGGAATCCAGTATTTCTGTCGGTGATAGGGTTCTTCTGGCGCAAAATTCAAAGCAGAAAGGTGAACCGACGTTTTCAGGAGATCGTTACACTGTTTTGACGCGAGATGGAGCAAAAGTCGTAGTCCAGAGTGACAGAGGCGTACAGTATTCGAGAAATGTACAGGACGTGAAGAAAATTCCTATTATGCTGCGCGGGAATAGTAACACAGATTCAGCAAGTACACCCGATTTTCCTCCTGAAACGGAATTCCCTGATGTTTCCACGGAGTCCATGCCAGAACATGTAGCTGAACCAGCTAGACCGAAACGTATAAGACAGAAACCTTTCCATTTCAATGATATGATTTTGTATTGCATTTATGATTGAAGAGTACAGATGCAGGGTATTGTAGCATAAGATAGCGGTGCGCCAGAATAAATGTATAAACGATTAAATTTGATGTTTCAATGAGATTCCAATAGAAAGATGAAAAATACCCAGTCGAAAAGGGAAAGGCGGAGTTATTTTCCCGTAATACTTCTTCTTCGTTGTGGTTTTTCCGCCGTTGCATTTCATTTGGTGTTCCCCTTCGCTACTTCCCCTATGTTGATTCTGATTGGCTGTCGCATTGACTGCAAATCTTAGCCTGCTTCACCTATATAAAGTGAGGCTATCGCTCGGACGGGCTCATTATACAGTCGAACGCTGAAGACGACACAGCATCATCGCGACATAACAGCAGCAGCAGCAAAAGCAAACACATCCCGGAATTTTCCTGCACCGGCTCGCGTGAGGCAGCACAGCAGAATCATCGCGGCGAAACAGTGCCCGCGCCGACGACGCGACAGGAGCAGTAACTCAAACCGAACGAGCAGAGCAGTAGTAGCCCGCCAGATAGCTACATTTTGTAGTATTAACTGCCTGGCAAAACAGCAACGATCCGCCGACGGCAGCAGGCTTGAGAATGCTGGGCAACGGTAGTCCTAGCGGAACGTCCGGCTTCGACAGGTACAACGGGTACAACCTACTGGAAGCCCTGGCGATGCTGGATGTGAGGCTTTGCAACAATGGTATGGCCAGCACATTCCGCAGAGACGGCCGTGAATTCATAATCGATGTTACGTTCTGTAGTCCGTCGCTAACGGAAGACATGAATTGGAGAGTCAGTGAGAAATACTGCCACAGCGATCACCAGGCGATCCTCTACAGCATTGGCCGGCGAGCCTCTACTTGGACGAGGAGAACGTGGACATGCGAGCGAAGGTGGAAGATAAAAGACTTCGAAAAGGAGGTCTTTGTCGAGGCACTACGAACATACGGCGGTGCAAACCTTGATGCAGGTAAACTAACAGAAGCAATGGTTACGGCATGCGACGTAGCAATGCCGAGGAAGATACAGCCCAGAAACGGAAGACTATCAGCGTACTGGTGGAATGCCACCCTTATCACCCTCCGCGGTGCTTGCCTCCGTGCTACGAGAAACGCCCAGAGGGCCAGAAATGATGCTGAAAGAGAAGAAAGATGAACCGTGTTTTGGGAAGCTCGAGACGCTCCTAGGGGCGATTTCTTCACCTCGGCTTAACCGGTAAGCCAGGCTTACCCATAGAGTTAAACTAGGTTTAACGCTTAAGCCATGGTGAAAAAAATCGGCCCTTAAACGTGAGGTAAATTCACCTTCAGCTGAGTAAGTCGGAATGCTACAAAGAGTTGTGTCGAGAAGCCGATGTCAATCCTTGGGGCAACGCGTCCCGAATCGTGATAGCGAAGATCAAAGGTCCAGCAATGCCCGAGAAGATCGTGAAAGGTCTATGTCTACACCATGACCCAACGTTTTGCCAGCCTACACCATACGCAGAGAGTGAAGTCGAACCCACCGAAGGTGCTCAGATATCCAATGCAGAGCTACGGGTAATCGCGAAGGGACTCAAGATCAGGAAAGCTCCCGGTCGGGATGGGATCCCCAATGTAGCGGTTAGAATGACGATATTGGCGTTTCCAGATATGATTAGGACGGCGCTACAAAAATGCCTGGATGAGGGCTATTTCCCAGACAGATAGAATGTTTAGAAGATGGTGCTGATACCGAAACCAGGAAAGCCGCCGGGCGACCCAGGATCGTATAGACCGATATGCCTGCTGGACACCCTAGGAAAACTATTAGAGAAGATCATCCTTAACAGGTTGACAGGATACGCCGAAAGTGAGAGGGGGCTGTCAGCGAGGCAGTTCGGATTCCGTGGGGGAAAATCGACGGTGCGGATGCGATTCGGGTAGTCATGGTCATAGTCGATTCATAGTCCAAGAAGAAGCGAAGAGGTGATCGATTCTGCGCTGTGGTAACAATAGACATCAAGAACGCGTTTAGCACTTATCGCCGTAGCGCTGTGCGGGTTCCCGATTATCTGTCCTAATCGGGATGGATTTAATGGAGCTACTTCCAGAACAGGGTACTCGTGTATTAGATCAACAAAAAGCGGAGGTCTAATAGGAGTGACGGCAGATGTTCCACAAGAATCGATACTCGGTCCAACGCTTTGGAATGCCATGTACAACGGCGTATTATCATTCAAACTTCCGAAAGAAGTCATTGTAGGCTTCGCAGACGACGTCGTGTTGACGGTAGTACGAGAGACGCTTGAAGAAGTGGAAACGCTGGCGACGAAGTCAATGGCCATTGTTGAAAGATGGATGACTAGAGTAAAGCTTCAGATTGCCCATCACAAAACGGAAGTACTTCTGGTCAGCAACTGTAAAGCAGTCCAAAGAATGGAGATCGTAGTTGGAGAGCACGTAAGCATCAAAGCGCGCTTTGAAGCACCTAGGAGTGATGGGCGATGATCGGCTCAGCTTTAAAGAGCACGTCGACTACGCCTGTGGAAAGGCAACGAAGGTTGTCAACGCTATATCGACGATCATGCCGAACGTCGGAGTACTACGAAGTAGTAAGTGTGGTCTTCTGGCATGTGTAGTTGACTCAATACTCAGGTATGGTGCCCCAGCATGGCCAGAAGCGCTGAGTACGAAGTGGACTCGAACAGTGCTAAAGAGAGCATTCCCACTCATGGCCACACGGGTCGCGAGCGCGTACAGAACCATTTCGACGGAGGCAGTATGTGTTATCGTGGGAATGATGCCCATTTGCATCACCATAGCAGAGGACATGGAATGCCACTAGCGCAGAAGTATCAGGAACGTTGGGGTATTGTAAGAGCGGATTTATTGGCTAATTGGCAGCAAGAGTGGGACAATGCGGTGAATTCACTGGCTAATTCCTAGCGTGTTACCATGGGTAAATAAGAAGCATGGTGTGGTTAACTTCCATCAGACGCAGTTTCTGTCTGGCCATGGCTGCTCCAGAAAGTACCTGCGTCGGATTGGGCACGCTCCCTCGCCTCTCTGCCCGGAGTGTGTTATGGTGGAGGAGACACCGAAACACGTCGTTTTCGAATGTCCCAGATTCGAGGAAATTCCCGTTTTCCTGCGCTGTCACGCTGTCACGTCAACAATATTGTCGATGAGATGTGTCGCGACGAAGACACGTGGAATGATGTCGACAGAGCAGTAACGAGGATGCTGTCCGCGCTGCTGAGGAAGTGACGCGAAGACCAGAGAGCGCCGGAACGCGATCCGGGTAGGCATGACAAATTCTCTGGTGGAAAACAGGCTCAGTAGAAGATTCCTGACTAGCATTGATCGGCTCTGATCACGACCTCATGAAGTTCCGTGAAAACTTTATCATGGCCTCTCTGTCCACATAGAAAACCATGAGATCAATACACGACTACTTACGACGAATGGAGATACTGGCTCGGAGGGGGAACCTTAAAGCATTGAAGAAGGTAACAACACCTACATCAACGGCAAAGGTGCGATGAATCCGTTCGCAAGAAGCGATCTGACGAGTTTGCCGACAGTGCAGAACCAGCAGACACAACAAGAGCAGCTGGAGCAACAGGAACTGCACGGCCAGCAAAAGCGAAGAAGTAGCTGTGTGACCAACAGTAGCGCGAGCAAGAACAGAGTGAGAAGGAAACAGTAACGGCAGTAGACCTAATCAGGAGACGTTTAAAATCACACAAGAAGCGCACGTTATGCAAGGGCAAGGCCATTAAGGACCTCGTGGCTAAAATCCATGTAGCCTCAAAGAATGAGCGGCGACTAAAAACATACTGGCGGCAGCGCTACTCCATCAGACGAAAATCGGAACAGCTTCTGCTATCGGCACCAAGACAAATGAAAAGTCATTGCGGACGTATAGCGATAGACGGTGGAAATAATGGTACCCTCTGGCGTGAGATTCGGAAAAGGAAGGACAGAAGCGGTAAAGATATCATCAAAACGCAAAAACCTATCAGGAAGAGGAAGTAACGTGAAGCGTCACCGACGAGCTAGCCAACCAGTAATCGTAATATTTAACTAGCGAAGATATGTACGATGCTGAAGTCTTGCGGGTCATGAGACGAACACGCAACTCCAGCAGTTTGGCGCAGACGCTCAGCATCTAACTCAGCATACAAAGAGCTTATGAAGAGAGTAATGAGTGAAAAGATGCAAATGAAAGCCATGTGTTCCGATGTGATGATCCAATGTAAGGATTTGGACGAGATCGCCACCAAATAGAAAGTGATCATCGCCATGAGGAAGCTATGCAATTGGTTCCAGTAGACTCAGCCAACGAAGCGGAAACTACCAACAGCGTTGAAGTTGGTTGCTCAATATGCCCACTGGTTCTCTCACCGACCGGATGGATACTGCAGGTGTCTGGCATATGGCCACGTGGAGCGAATCTGTAAAGGAATCGATAGTAGGAAGCTGCGCAGATGGTGCGGCCAAGAAGCTCATAAGACGCAAGACTGTAACAACGAGCTAAGGTGTCTGTGCTAACAAAATTCGCAATAAAAACACACGCCGAGAGGCTCTAGATATCCGGTCTTTAAGCAGAGAAGAGTTACTAAACCACAGTGGAGGTAACTTAACTATACTAAACCTCAACCTCTGTGACACAGTACAACAATTGCTGTGACAATCCGTATGAGGATTTATGTGTTATGTGGCTATCCTTTTTGAATCGTATCGTATGCCAGCCGGAACCGGTAACTGGATTTTTTTGTGTGTAGCTGGTGTGAGCGTGCGACACAACCATGTCAATAAAAATCGAGCCGAATCACAGACGTCGCCATTCATACTTGTGAAATGAGGCAATTCGCGACCTCTAGGAATAAAAGCTTCAAAGCCAGGACGCGAATGCAAAAAGCTAGAACGACGACGAGAGAAAAGTACAAAGGGACGAAGGATGAAAAAACAGCGCAAACTGGAAAGTCATCGCTGTAGCGCTGCATGAGATCAAGGTTTCTGACAACTTCTGTAGGATTTTAAGTAGCTACTTCAATAACTGGACCCTTGGTCGCAATGCAATTGCAGGGCAGAAGAACGTTCCGATAAGTGCGAGCTTCCTACAGAAGCAGAGATGTAGCAGAACTGTACTGCCCCCACTCGCAAAACAGTCCCATATGAATAGGAAACCCAGCAAAGATGGGACTGTTATGCGAGTGGGGGCAGTGTAGATAGTTGCTGTGGAAGCAGTATTGCAGGGCCAACATTGGTGAGTACATGGTGAGCTCATTTCATGTTACTAATTTAATATCCTGCTTGGCATAATTCCCTACTGGAACGATTGGAACAGAGACAATAGTCCTGTTCAACGACGTAGGTTGAACTTGCTCGAAGTTGCTGCATCCCGCTCTTACCCGTTTGATGACAAATTGGTAAGAGCAAGATGCAGCAACTTCGAGCAAGTCCAACCTGCGTTGTTGAACACGACTAATATCTCTGTGTTCTGGAACACTTAACTGATAGGTACTTAATTTTCTTTATCAATTCGCAATCTACCAATTCGTACATCATGTGGCAAGCACAAAAAACGCTGTACACTATGAAGTCAAGTAAATTTTCATTGCGGAATGATCCCAGATAACTCCAGCATGGTCTTGCTGTATAGCCATAAGTTTACCACATCGACCAAATCGTCCAAACCACGAACCAATATATTGATGAGTAGACCCTATATATACAGGGTGTTAGGTTCCTGAGTGTAAACTTTTTAATGGGTGATAGAGGACCATAAATGGTGAAAAAGTTGTTCTACGCATATGGTCAAATCTCAACCGTCACGCAGTTATTGAACTCCCCATGTTTTTGACTCTTATTGCCTAAATTGGCTATAACTTTAAAATGGTCAAACTCATCGCAGTTTTTTATGCTTATTCGAAAGATTATTGAATTTTCTATCAAGTGGCATCTTTTAACCGATGGGTTTAGTTAAATAACTAAGATTTCTAGAGAAAATAGCTTAAATGTTGTGAGTTTTAATTTGTTTTTGTTAATTATCTTTGAAAAATGCGTATTAATTTAAAATTCTTTCTTAGGCAAAGGTGTGCCCCCTGTTCCACTCTACAATTCATTCTTTGACATCAAACTTCTATCTCTGATCGTTTTCTTGCAATTTTGATTTAAACGTCGCATTTCAGATCATAAATTTGCAATCGTCATGGTAAACACTTTTTTGCGCACTGTGCCGCACATTTAAATCAAAATTACAAGAAAACAATAAGAGTTAGAAGTTTGGCGTCAAAGAACGAATTGTAGAGTGGAACAGGGGCCACAACTTTGCCTAAGAAAGAATTTTAAATTATTACGCATGTTTCAAAGATAGTTAACGTAAACAAATTAAAACACGCTACTTTTAGCTATTTTGATCTTGAAAACTTAGTTATTTAACTAAACCCTTCGATTCAAAGATGTCATTTGATAGAAAATTTAATAATCTTTCGAATAAGCATAAAAAACTGCGATAAGTTTGACCATTTTAAAGTTATAGCCAATTTAGGCAATAAGAGTGAAAAACATGGGGAGTTCAATAACTGCATAACGGTTGAGATTTGACCATATGCGTAGAACAATTTTTTTTCACCATTTATGGTCCTTTATCACCCATTAAAAAGTTTGCACTCAGGAACCTAACACCCTGTATAAATGCTTTCTTTTCCGTTCATGGAATTGATTTGCCCCGAATGACATATTATGATAAATACCCACATTCATGTATTCATGATACTTATCTTAGCAATCCTCCAACCCGCAACCGCCTTAGCTCGGGATCATTCCTTTGTTCCTCTTGAACGTCGCTCCCTGCTTCCTGTTGTGGTTGGCCCGACTGGACTTGTTCTCGTTCTTATGCTTGCGATTTATCAGCACATCCTTCTCCTGACCCTGTCCCTTGGCCTTACCCACAACATCCCTGTTTTGACCGCTAGGTTGACCGCCGCCGCCACCGCCTCCCCTAGCCTGATGCTTACTTCGCCACCTCTCCTCTGCACGCTGACGAAGCACCTCCGGATTTTCGCAGAAATCAAGCGGCTTCTTCCCACCTCCACTGACCGCCGGTCCTCCTCGCTGCACCGCCTCGTCCTCTTCCTCGTCTTCGTCATCATCCAGCTCGTCCACCAGTGCGTTTCTCATCTGCGCCGACAGTCGAATCGTCTTCGATTCGCTATCAGCCATCGCATCGTAGCTATCGTCGTACTCGTCATCGTACTCATCGCACACATTCGAATACTCCTGATAGCGATCCTTCATCTCCTTCACGTGACTCTTGTCGTCCAGCAGCTCCTTCAAGTTCTTCGGCTGACCGGGCATTCCCTTGCCCTTCTTCATCACGCCCTTGATCTTGTCGTGAACCAGCACGTCGAACTCGTCCCCATCGTAGATGTTCAACCGCTCGATGCCCGTCTCCAGATAGAAGTTGTCCAACTTATCCGGCGGAATGTACGGCTCAGTGGGATCTGCTTCGGCCAAATCCGGTGGAAGATTCCCCTCCAACACGGCGGCGATTGCCTGTTCCACATCCTCGTATCGAGCCAGGATCTTCCGCACGTAGCCATCGCCCAGATCCGGTAGAATATCCAGGACCTTCCGAACGTTGGCTTCGATTTGCTGCTCCGGGGTCAGTTCCAGTTTGGCGGATGTTCCGCTGGGACCCGGTTCCACTTCTTCCGCGACTCCTCCGACCGCTTCTCCGAAACTCTCGTCCTCCTCGGGGAATTCACCACTACCGTCATGACCATTGGTCATCCCGTTCTCCCCACTGCAGTAGGCATTCTGAACGAAGTCCAGTTTGAAGCTGTCCACGCCCTGACAGGCCTGCTTGAGGATATCCAGGTCCCGTTCCACCGGATAGTGTCGTTGATAGTCGCGCACAAAAACCGGATCCGACAGGCACTCGGTCAGTATGCAGAGGAACTTGTCGGCCGGCAGAAGGCTCGCCTCCGGCTTCTCGAGGATAGTTTCCAGCTGAAGGTTGACAATGGCACGGAACGCGGCCAGCAGTTCCATGCGGGCCGCATTCAAGTGGACGAGGTACGGCGAATCGTTGTCCATGGCGAAGATGTTCTTGTACAGCAGGACCAGGGTGTTGTCGTAGAAGTTGGAGATGGATTGCTCGAGGCCAAGGTCGGTGCAGGTTGCGCGAACTTCGGGATAGACTTCGACCAGCAGGGAGAGAGAGCTGCAGCAGTCCAGGACGTAGATGGCCAAATCGTTGAGGGTGCTGGAGGTGGTTGCGTTGCCATCGATACGATCCGTTTCGATACGCTGCTGGATGATTTTGAATGTCTGGAATGGGAGAGGGGAAGAGAAATTCTGATAAAGCTAAACGTCAAAGTCCATCAGATGAACTCAGTTAGTTTCATTAGTTCAAACTTCTTAAGAATTCATTCGAAGGAGACCTACTTTCAACGAAAGCATCGACAATGTTTGCAAGTGATTATCCGGCAGTATCCGTCAAGATAGCGTATGGTCGATTACAAGCCGAGTTGTTTGCATGACAGAACCTCGGATATTCTTTCAAACACTATCTCAGGAATCTCTAGATCCTCAGCAATGGCAGCTGAACGGACTGAAAATCCTTTCCACTCGAGTTTATCCCCGCTCTTCTTATTACACCCTTATTACAATGTTGAACAGCAAGCACGAAAGACCATCACCTGGCCGTAATGCTCTGCGAGATTCGAAGGGACTCTAGTGTCCCTGATACTCCAACTACGCACATCACTCGATCCATCGTCGCTTATGGTTCAATTTCAACAATCCTTCGAACGGTTCTGATTAAATTTCAACAGTCCTTCGAACGCTTCTGGTCCAATTTCACAAATCCTTCGAACGCTTCTGGTATAATTTCCACAACCCTTCGAACGCGTCTGGTTCAATTTCAACAATCCTTCGAACGCTTTTGGTCCAATTTCAACAATCCTTCGAACGCTTCTGATTCAATTTCGACAATCCTTCGAACGCTTCCGGTTCAATTTCAACAATCCTTTTAACACTTCTGGTTCAATTTCAACAACCCTTCGAACGCCTCTGGTTCAAGTTCAACAATCCTTCGAACGCTTCTGGTTCAATTTCTACAATCCTTCGAACGCTTTTGGTCCAATTTCAACAATCCTTTGAACGCTTCTGGTTCATTTTCAACAATCCTTTAAACGCTTCTGGTTCAATTTCAACAATCCTTCGAACGCTTCTGGTTCAATCTCAACAATGCTTCGATCGCTTCTGGTTCAATTACAACTGTCCTTCGAACGCTCCTGGTTCAATTTCAACAATCCTTTGAACGCTTCTGGTTCAATTTCAACAATCCTTCGAATGCTTTTGGTTCAATTTCAACAATCCTTCGAACGCTTCTGGTCGAATTTCAACAATACTTCGAACGCTTTTGATCCGATTTCAACAATCCTTCAAACGATTCCAATTCAATTTCAACAATCCTTCGAACGCTTTTGGTCTAATTTCAACAATCCTTCGAACGCTTCTGGTTCAATTTCAACAATCCTTCGAACGCTTCTGGTTCAATTTCAACAATCCTTCGAACGCTTCTGCTTTAATTTCATCAATCCTTCGAACGCTTCTGGTTCAATTTCAATAATCCTTCGAACGCTTCTAATTTAATTTCAATAATCCTTCGAACGCTTCTGGTTCAATATCAACAGTCCTTCGAATGCTTCGGATTCAATTTCAACAATCCTTCGAACGCATCTGGCCCAATTTTAACAATCCTTCGAACGCTTCTGGTCCAATTTCAACAATCCTTCGAACGCTTCTGGTTCAATTTCAACAATCCTTCGAACGCTTCTGCTTTAATTTCATCAATCCTTCGAACGCTTCTGGTTCAATTTCAATAATCCTTCAAACGCTTTTGGTTCAATTTAAACAATCCTTCGAACGCTTTTGGTTCGATTTCAACGATCCTTCGATAGCTTGTGATTCAATTTCAACAATCCTCCGAACACTTCTGGTTCAATCTCAACAGTCCTTCGAACGCTTCTGGTTCAATTTCAACAATCCTTTGAACGCTTTTGGTTCGATTTCAACGATCCTTTGAAAGCTTCTGATTCAATTTCAACAATCCGTCGAACGCTTCTGATTCAATTTCAACATTTCTTCGAACGCTTCTGATTTAATTTAAACAAACATTCTAACGCTTCTCGTTCAATTTCAACAATCCTTCGAACGCTTCTGGTCCAATTTCAACAATCCTTCGAATGCTTCTGGTTCAATTTCAACAATCTCTCAAAAGCTTTTGGTTAAATTTCAACAATCCTTCGAACGCTTCTGGTCCAATTTCAACAATCCCTCGAACGCTTCTGATCGAATTTCAACAATCTTCCGGATGCTTCTGGTTCAATTTCAACAATCCTTCGAACGCTTCTGATTCAATTTAAACAAACATTCTAACGCTTCTCGTTCAATTTCAACAATCCTTCGAACGCTTCTGGTTCAATTTCAACAATCCTTTAAACGCTTCTGGTCCAATTCCAACAATCCTTCGATTCGATCGCTTCTGGTCCAATTTCAACAGTCCTTCAAACGCTTTTGGTTCAATTTCAACAATCCTTCGAACGCTTCTGGTTCAATTTCAACAATCCTTCGAACGCTTCTAATTCAATTTCAACAATCCTTCGAACGCTATTTGTTCAATATCAACAGTCCTTCGAACGCTTCGGATTCAATTTCAACAATCCTTCGAACGCTTCTGGTTCAATTTCAACAATCCTTCGAACGCTTCTAATTCAATTACAACAATACTTCGAACGCTTTTGGTTTAGTTTCAACAATTTTTCGAACGCTTCTGGTCCGATTTCAACAGTCCTTCAAACGCTTCTGATTCAATTTCAACAATCCTTCGAACGCTTCTGGTTCAATTTCAACAATCCTTCGAACGCTTCCAGTCCGATTCCAACAATCTTTCGAACGCTTCTGGTTCAATTTCAACAATCCTTCGAATGCTTCTAATTCAATTACAACAATCCTTCGCACGCTTTTGGTTTAGTTTCAACAATTTTTCGAACGCTTCTGGTCCGATTTCAACAGTCCTTCAAACGCTTCTGATTCAATTTCAACAATCCTTCAAACGCTTCTGGCTCAATTTCAACAATCCTTCGAACGCTTCCAGTCCAATTCCAACAATCTTTCGAATGCTTCTGGTTCAATTTTAACAACCCTTGAACGCTTCTGGTCTAATTTCAACAATCCTTCAAACGCTTCTGGCTCAATTTCAACAATCCTTCGAACGCTTCTAATTCAATTTCGACAATCCTTCAAACGCTTTTGGTTCAATTTCAACAATCCTTCGAACGCTTCTAATTTAATTTCAATAATCCTTCGAACGCTTCTGGTTCAATATCAACAGTCCTTCGAATGCTTCGGATTCAATTTCAACAATCCTTCGAACGCATCTGGCCCAATTTTAACAATCCTTCGAACGCTTCTGGTTCAATATCAACAGTCCTTTGAACGCTTCTGATTCAATTTCAACAATCCTTCGATCGCTTCTGGTCCAATTTCAACAGTCCTTCAAACGCTTCTGGTCCAATTTCAGCAATCCTTCGAAAGCTTCTGGTTCAATTTCAACAATCCTTCGAACGCTCTTAGTTCAATTTCAACAATCCTTCGAACGCTTCTGGTCCAATTTCAACAATCCTTCGAACACTTCTGGTCCAATTTCAACAATCCTTCGAACGCTTTTGATTCAATTTCAACACCCCTTCGAACGCTTCCAGTTCAATTACTTTGTGGTGTGGTGTAGTTGTGTACGAATTGATATTACAGGATAGAAAATACTTACACTCTGCAAATACTGCAGCCCAACCCGCAGGTCTTGCTGGAACTTCGGCTGCAGCTTGAAGATGGTCTGCAGCATCAACCCGAGCACGGCCTTATTGTCGCGACCGTAGATCGGCAGCAGATCGAAGATCAGCGGAATCGACACGAGGAAGTGCTTGTACAGAAGCTCTCCCAGAAACTCCCGTCCGATCCAGCAGCGATCCGACTCCCGTTGGGTTATCATCCGGCAGATGACCTGCAGGGTGCAACGATGCGCGGCCGAATACAGAGGGAACACCTTGGCTGACGAGCGGACCACCCCGATCAGGTAGTACGGAACGGCATTTTGCGTGAACGAGATGACGGCCTCGACGGCACCCGGGTTGTGAATTAGGGTGGACCAGAATCTGAAATGGAATAATGAAATTGGGATGTTTAAGTATTGGAGAGTTGTTGTATTTCGTATAGTTCTGGATATTCCAAAAGATGTTTTGAACGATTATTCAATCGCAAACAATCATGACCATTGACTTTTTTTTATGTAGATAACAACATACATTTAGCGGTTACGACCGGCATAACACTTGTTTACACGGAAATTTTATCGCCACCTTCCGTTATCTGAGGCGAGTGATTTTCAATTATTTTATCTTCGCGCCGAAACCCATTCATCGTGATTAGGTTAAAAATTCGGTTCCCTTATCATGATCCGCGATTTGAGTTGAGCTATCAGTACTAAAATGACACCGCTTTCGATAGGAGTGGCACTGCTGTGCGTGGCCGCATACGTGCTCTTGAACTACATCTTCGGCTACTGGAAACGGCGAGGAGTTCGACAGCTGACTCCGTACTTCCCGTTCGGGAACTTCGCGGGCGTCTTCCTCGGCAAGGCGTCCTTCCCGAAAGTCTGCGAGAACCTCTACGAACGCAGCAAACAATGGCGCCTGCTCGGTGGATACGTCCTGCTGCGACCTGTGATATTGGTTAACGACCCTCAGCTAGTCAAGGACATCATGGTGAAGGACTTCCAGCACTTTCACGATCGGGGACCGCACGTGGACGAAGTCAACGACCCCCTGAGTGGACATCTCTTCTCGCTGGCAGGCGAAAAGTGGAAGATCCTCCGGGCCAAGTTGACTCCGACGTTCACCAGCGGACGGCTGAAGGGCATGTTCCAGACCCTGGTCGATACGGGTGTAGTCCTGCAGGACTACATCCAGAAGTACGCCGAGGGTGAAGACGTCGTGGAAATCCGGGAAATTCTAGCCCGCTACAATACGGACAATATTGCGTCGGTGGCGTTCGGCATCAAGATCGATTCGATTAACAACCCCAACGAACCGTTCCGCCAGATTGGGCGTAAGGTATGTAGGCGTGCGACTGATAACAGTCTAGGTTGATTCTAATTCGTTATCTAACTCGGACATTTTTAAGGTTTTCGAGCCAAACTTCCGAAACAACATGCGCGGACTGATAACGTTCATGACGCCGAAGCTCAACCAGTACTTGAAAATTAAGTCCGTTGACGACGATGTGGAGCGCTTCATCATGCGAGTCGTCCAAGAAACGTTGGAAGGCCGCGAGAAGAACAACATCGTACGCAAGGACATGATGCAGCTGCTGCTGCAGCTGCGCAACACTGGAACCGTATCGGTCGACGAACGCTGGGACGTCGAAACAACCGCCAAGTTGAAGAAGCTCTCAATCGGAGAGGTCGCCGCGCAAGCGCACGTATTCTTCCTGGCCGGATTTGAGACATCCTCAACGACCATGTCGTTCTGCCTGTACGAACTGGCCAAGCATCCGGACATCCAACGCAAGGTTCAGGCAGAAATCGACTCAGTCACTGGTCTCCACGATGGTAAACTGAGCTACGACAACATCAACGAGATGCGCTACCTGGAGTGCTGTATCGACGAAACCCTCCGCAAGTATCCTCCCGTTCCGGTGCTGAACCGCGAGTGCACCCAGGACTACAAGGTCCCCGGCATGGACTTCACCATCGAAAAGGGAACGGCCGTCATACTCCAGATTGCTGGGTTGCAACACGATCCGCAGTACTATCCGGACCCGATGCAGTTCAAACCGGAACGGTTCCAGGATCCGGAGATCCGGAACAAACCGTACGCTCCGTTCGGTGACGGGCCAAGGGTTTGCATCGGGATGCGAATGGGTAAGATACAGACCAAGGTGGGTCTGTCGCTGCTGTTGTCGAAGTTTAACTTCGAGCTGTTTGGCCACGAGGAAGAGGAACTGGTGATGGATCCGAACAATTTCGTTCTGACGCCAGTGGATGGCATCAATTTGAAGGTTAGCTGTCGCGAGTAGCTGGGAATGGTAGGAGCTCGAATGCTTTTTAGGATTAGTTCTTAGAAATACATCAAATTACTTATATTGATAGTGTGACACAATATTTGTCTATATTTCGGTATATTTTTTGAAGACGTCACACCCCATGATACTAGAAGCATACTGTACGCCTTACATCTATTTAGACCATTCGTGGATGAGTTTGAACTTTACTTCAATAAATTTTCCGACTCAGAAGTCTTAACCACAAAAATAGTTCAATAAAAAAAACTTTGGAAACACAAATACACCGTTCCCGCACCCTTTCTGGATATGGTGTATGCTATTCGTCATCTTCACCTCTATTTGTAATCAAAATGAAGCACATCATTCACCGTTTTGAAAGAAGAGCTAAAGTTTCAAGATCCAAAATGAAAAAAAAAAAACTGTACCACCGGATCATTATGACAGAGAACAAGCAGATGACGGAGCAAAACGCTCCGGTTTTCAAGAGAGTGCATCCATTCGGTCATCAAGCAACACGGAATTTATCATAGAATCTCTTACATCCAATATCAAGGAATTCGTCTACGAGCCCGAAATTGGCCTTGGTTTTAGGAAATACGATGACCTCTCCGTCAAGGAACCAGCAAGAAGAGAGACCATTTGGACGATGCAGCTAACGTTCGGTTGTTGTTGCGAAGCTTCAGCGTAACGGTCCATAACAAGTACGTCAACTTTGTCCTCCCGAAGCACCCTCGAGATTTGATTTCTAAAATTTGCTGGTTCAGACATAGCGTGTGATGGCCTTTGGGTGACACTCAGATCGATGCGTGACTCTACTTTCAATTCAAATGCTCAGCCCTCCAACAAGTGACGAAGTTCATCAAGCATGTGTTGCCTTTCAAACTCATCAATACAACAACACCAAAATTTTTGAAATGCTTCCAGCACGCCAAAAATCAGCAAAAGAAATTGCTGAATTTCAGCAACATTTTTGCTGTATTGCAGCACAACTTTGCTGATCAACTGTCAAAATTGCTGGATGGTTCAGCAAATTGAAAAATAATTGCTGATACTCAGTAATTTGTATTGCTGAATGCAATCAGCACGCCAAAAATCAGCAAAGTTTGCTGATTACCAGCAAAAATTTTTTGCAGTGACATACGTTCTTCGCTCATCGAGCCGCACTATTAGTAATAAAGAACTGCATCATGATGTCTAACTGTTTGGTCATTCCGGAGCGCTAAAATCTAAGCTAACGCATTTTAAAATTGGCTTCCTATGCTTCCCCATGCTAAAAAAACGGTGCTTCACGCATACAGTAAACTTTTTCCAGATGGCAGCAGCGTACCTTCGAACTCTTGAAGGCAACCCAGCCTTCGAAGATTGCGTGCACGAACATAAAACAGTCTTGATTGAACCACCAATCTGTACAGACGGCCAGACGGAAAGATGCGTTGATCACGATCCACTCAAATTCGTATGCTGGACGGCAAGACTCCATTGCAGCTGATGCTTGGTCGAACAAGAGGACAGCTCAACGTGAAAACAGTTCGAAACATGAGGTGAGGACAGTTAAATTGAAAGCATGAAGTGAAGTGGCTACATAGGACTCCATAGGGGTGACAAGGTCTACAGCACCAATAACAAGTGGCAGTGAATTCTCGGCGTTACTATTGAAACTATGGGTCGAACCAACCATAACAGGATGGACGAGAGAAGCTTATAGGGCCGCATTTACATCATCTCAAGCTCCTCTTCCAATGAAACATCACGACGGTGGCATTCTATCTTCTTAATAGAGTCAAGTGGGACTGATCTGAAACAACGGATGAGCTGATGTCGGCATTGCCATCCGTCCCATAAAGTCGTAGGAAGGCTTTCATATACTTTTCAGACCAGTACCCAGCTTAGAAAACTTACTGGGAGGAAGTAGGTTCAGATGAACACTTGATAGACTTGATTAGCGCTGATCCGGCTCTAAGTTCAGTCTCCATAAGGGCCTGTCATGGGGCCTGTTCGATCTCGCCTCATTGTCGGCGTCATCTCTGGCTTATTGGTTCCAACGCAAGCATGTGCTGTGCAGAGATCGTGTCATTCATTGTTCTGTTGATCACCGCAAGCCCTATTATCACTATCCAGCCATCGGCGAAGACTTCAACGCCTAAGTGGTCGAATGGAGCAGCAGCTGGGTTCTACTGGAATCTATGGCCAGGTTGACCGTGGATCTCACGGACGTAGACGACAAAAAATACCTCCACTAGGAATGGTGCAGAGTCCATCATCGGTGTGACCTTTTGGAGTCCGGATCCGAACTCAGACTTCGCGCATCGTACCTAAGGTCTTGCAGGAGGATGCACAAAGTTCGCACTGATGAGGGTAGAACGGAGCGATGTGAGGTATACAGGGCGGCTAAACTGATGCCTACAGGATAGTCATGACCAAAATGAAGGGCACGTAGCACCCCAGAACGCTTACCAGAGATGCTGCAGAAGATCGTGCAAACGTTGTATCTGCACCACTACCATGAGCTACCGTGCCTCATGGTCAAACCGGCTAAAGCGTAGTCGCTCGAGGTGAACAAGGCACCAGGTCCAGACAGTTGCCATTAAGGCGGCCATCGAGGCTTACCCTGACATGTCCAAAATGTCTATGCAGATGTGCCTGAACAGATACGAATTACCGAGGAGGTGGAAAAGACAAAGACAGGTTCTACTGCCCAAGCACGGGAAGCTATCTGGTGACCCGTCACCAGGTCTGTAATCAGTCTACTGCACACTGGTGGGAAGCTGTTGCCGGTCTATACCGAGAGGCCAGAAGAATCTGGGCTCTCGGATAACCAGTTCGGTTTCCGGAAGGGTCGATCGGGGGTTAGTTCAGCGATCAAAATGGTCCAAATAGCGCACCTAAAGAATCTAATCCACTACTGCGGGGTCGTAACGCTAGACATGAAGAACGCGTTCAACAGTGTCAGCTGGGTCGCCATCGAGAACGCCACACGCAACTTAGGTGTCCCGGATAGCCTACGGCGGATACTGTAGAGCTACTTTCAGAACAGGGTGCTCCTCTACGACACCGACAACTTCTGTCCGGTCATGGGTTTTTAGGCGGTATTTGCATAAACTTCCGAGTGCACAAACTCCGATGATACTACTGCGGAGCCCCACTATTGGAATATCCACGCTTCGTCTAGTCTAGTCTAGTCTACACATACACAGCCATTCATTGAAAGAATACTGGAAAATGATAGAATCGACTTGGAATATCCACGCTTTGTTGGACAAAAGTCGAGTATGTAGTGACAATTCATTCAGGAGTTGCTCCATGTGGTTGCTCTTCAATTCCCTTATGAATGGCATCCAGGAGTTCCTTCTGGGATTTCTTCTTTTGAGTATTTCTCCTTTTTAAATTTCCCCTGGATTTACTTCTAAGATTCCTCAAGCGTTTTTTTTGCTAAAGAAACACGTAAGGAATTCCTTAGGGAGCTCCTTCAGAGATTCTTCATGCAGTTTTTTCAGGGTTTGGTCAGAAGTTTTATCTGGAACTCTTCCAAGAGTTCTGTCTAGGATTATTCCAGGAACTCTGTTCGGGATTTTTTCCGTGCTTTCTCCGGGAATTCCTTCTTAGATTCCTCAAGGAGTCCTCAAGGGAATTCTTCCAGAAGTTCTACCAGGGATTCCAGGGAGATTGACATCCAAGAACAGAAGGAGAGTTGAATTTATGAAAGACGGACCTGGTTAGGGTGGCGCTTTGAATCCAGTTTAGCATTAGTATGCTATTGCTAATGCATTGAGCAAGTCACACAAATTGGTACAGTCCCAGACCGCTGTTAAGAGAATTGTCTCCTTCCTGTCCATTATCAAATCACAGAAAATTCCGGGGCTCGAAAGGAAAAAGACAAACTACTCATAACAATCGCGAATTATCTGGAGATCAATTTACAAGCACTTTTCGAGGCAAAATTTGCAACACCACCCGTTTCTCAGTTTGGCCGGCCATAATCAAAACAACGCGGAGCAAAGAAAACACGTCACAGTTTCGAAAACGCAGCCGCTTGCGCGCACAGCCTACTACGATCTCCATGGCGCTTCGAATCCGGTTTGACTTTCTATTGAATGAACTTTGCCTTCCAATACTTCAAGTTTTTTCGACAGAACGATAGGTATGATATGTTCCCGGTATTGGACTTCAAAATTTATACATAGAATAAAGTATATTGTATTGGTTCCTTCAAGACAGTGTTGTATTTGCATAATTGGCATCGCTGCCTTAATGGCACTGGTGAAATTTTCTAAATCTTTGACGTTTATGATTTGGACCTGTAGCAACACTGTTATTTGTGGAGAAACAAGCAACGAGTTTCTGGAGAAAATCCTGGGTGAATATCAGAAGGGATTCTTGGAGGAATCTCGGAACGAATGCCTTGAGGAGCTATGGTTGAACTCAAAAGAAAACCCTGAAGGAATTTTACTTAGAAGAAACCTCGGCAGGAATCTCAAAATGATTAAAGGAAGGACTCCCAGAAGAAACTCCTGGATGTATCTTAGAAAAAAACTCTGAAGTAATCGCTGGAAAAACTACTGGATGAATCTTAGAATGAATTCCTGGAGAAAACTGAAGAAGCATTCCTGGAGAGGTTTTGGATGGAATTCCTGGAATAATCCCGGAAGGAATTCCTGGGAGTGTCTCGTTCAAAAGCTCCTCCGAAGGAATCCCGGAAGGGTGAAACTTCTGGAGAAATTCCGAGCAAATGAGAATACCAACAGCATAATATAATAACAGCAAAATACTATCAAGCCGAGGACCTGGGATCGAATCCTATTCCCATTCATTGGGGGTTCTCAAAAAAATGATATTCTATCTAAAAGTTCTCCATGAGTTCTTTCTAAGCTTCCTCCTGGAGTTTGTTGATGAGTTCTTCCAGAAGTTCCTTCAGGGCTTTCTTGTTTTTCGAAAATCCCTCCAGGTATTTCAATCGGATTTTATATACGGGAAATGTCATTTGATGGATGTATCCCATCGTACCCAACTGAAACTGAAAAAAGCAGGTACATGGTAAAAGCACTTGACTTCGCCATCGATAGGCCCACTGTAGCCTTGTCTGTTTGACATAACTCCACTGCTGTCACAATGTTAATGATCATATACGGTGGCGCCTCTATTTAAATGCGGTGAACGCTGGAAAATTTGGCTTAATTGATCCATTCTATCTTGGAATTCTGTCTTGGAACAATTGGTTTTTTCATGAATTTATTCTGGATTTCCTTCTGGAAATGCCTTCTATGGATTTCGCCAGATTCTTTTATGGGTTTCTCCTGAGGATTTCTTCAGGAATTCCTTCACAAGTTCCTCCAGGAGTTTCAACAGAAGTTTAGTCTGGATTCCTTTGAGAGATCCTACTGAAATTTGACGTAATGATTTCTTCAGAAACTTCTAGAGGATTCCCACTAGAAGAAACTCCTGCGGAATTTCTAGAACAAATTTCTGAAAGTTTCCTATAAGGAACTCAGGAGGTACTCATGAATTATTTACAAAAAAAGCTCCTGAAATGTTCCTGGAAGATTCCGAAAAAGAAACTTCTGAAGAATTCCTACATAAACTCCCGGCGGATTTTCAAAGACACGGCTGAGGACTCCCAGAAAGAACTTCTGGACGATTTCTAGAAAAAAAAACTTCAGTAAGATGTTCGAAAGGAACATCTTGACCACTTTCTGAAGGAACCCATGGAACGAAACGAAACGAATATTGTGAAACATATGAAATACGGCAGACTTCGATGGGCTGGTTACGTAGTGCGAATGTAGTGTGGAAACAATAATGGCTATAAACAACATTCAGCAAGGACCCAGTAGTGGTCAGCGACTTTGTGGACGGCCGCTGTCAACATGCGGTCAAAGAAGACCCAGGTACCCTGGACGTTCAGGAAGCTCTACTATACACTACCACCGTAAGGTAAGTGTAATTAGACGGGTATGAAGAAACTTTATTCCTAGGGAAGTCAAGAAAATAATCAGGACCTTTTAGAGAATCGAGGCCATATGCAACTGTCAACGATATCATTTGCCAGTTAAAACTATATACCGACTAAACTACGGGTCAGAAACGAGAGTAGAAACTAGGGCGTATCCACTAAGCGCAATAAACACCTTAAAAAACAATAAAGAAGCCGTCACTTTCTTCTGATGAACCTAATTTGATTAGTTACTACGCCGCTGAGCAATACTGTATCTCAAAAAATAGTCCCGTTATCTGAACCGTGATTTGCAGAACACTTTATCTCCGTCGAACCATTTTCGGAAACCTTTATCTGCATCAACGAAGAGGGTCAATCTACCAGTATCAAAATGACACCGCTCTCGATTGGACTGGCCCTCTTCTGCCTAGGCGCTTTCGCGTTCCTGCAGTACATCTTCGGCTACTGGAATCGGCGTGGTGTTCCCCAGCTGACCCCCTTCTTCCCGTTCGGGAACTTTTCGGACCTGTTCCTCGGCAAGGCATCCTTCCCGAAGGTGTGCGAAACGCTGTACGAACGCACCAAGCAATGGCGTCTACTTGGAGGATACATTCTACTGAGACCAATTCTGTTGGTTAACGATCCCCAGTTGGCCAAGGACATCATGGTACGGGACTTCCAACATTTTCACGACCGTGGAACCCACGTGGACGAAGCCAACGACCCCCTGAGTGGACATCTGTTTTCGTTGGCCGGAGAAAAGTGGAAGCATCTTCGTGCGAAACTGACTCCGACGTTTACCAGTGGACGCCTGAAAGGCATGTTCCAGACCTTGGTCGATACAGGCGAAGTCTTGCAGGACTACATGCTGAAGTGTGCCAAAAATGAAGAAGTTGTGGAGATCCGTGATGTCCTAGCTCGATACAATACGGACAACATTGCATCGGTGGCGTTCGGCATTCAGATCGATTCGATTAACAACCCCAACGAACCATTCCGCCAGATTGGAAGAAAGGTAGGTGTGCGACTGATAAGTGTCTCAGCTGATTGCGAACCGTTATCTGAAACAGCTATATTTTTAGTTTTTTGAATCAAACTTCCGAAACAACATGCGCATAATGATAACTTTCATGGTACCGAAGCTTAGCAAGTACTTGAAGATTAAGTCCGTGGACGCCGAAGTGGAGCAGTTCATCCTAGGTATGGCTCGAGAGACGCTGGAATACCGCGAGAAGAACGGAGTTGTGCGGAAGGACATGATGCAACTGCTAATACAGCTGCGCAACACAGGAACCGTATCGGTTGACGAACGCTGGGACGTCGAAACAACCACCAAGTACAAGAAGCTTTCGATTGGAGAGGTTGCTGCGCAAGCGCACGTATTCTTCCTGGCCGGTTTCGAGACATCCTCATCGACCATGTCCTTCTGTCTGTACGAACTGGCCAAGAATCCGGAAATCCAACGCAAGGTTCAGGCGGAAATCGATTCCGTAACTGCACTGCACGAAGGCAAAGTGACCTACGACAGCATCAACGAGATGCGCTACCTGGAGTGCTGTATCGACGAAACCCTCCGCAAGTACCCTCCGGTTCCAGTTCTAAACCGCGAGTGTACCCAAGAGTACAAGGTCCCCGATTCCGACATCACTATCGAAAAGGGCACGGCCGTCATACTGCAGATCTCGGCGATGCATCACGATCCACAGTACTATCCGGATCCGATGCGGTTCGATCCGGACCGGTTCCTCGATCCGGAAATGAAAAGCAAACCGTACGCTCCGTTCGGCGATGGACCGAGAATTTGCATTGGGCTGCGGATGGGTAAGATACAGACCAAGGTTGGGCTGTCGTTGATGTTGATGAAGTTCAACTTTGAACTGTCCGGCCACGAGGAACCCGAGCTGGTGATGAGTCCGAACACCTTCTTGCAAACGCCCGTGGACGGTATCAATTTGAAGGTTAGTTGTCGGAAGTAGAGTTTTAGGTGTACATGTACAGGAAATAAAATACATAAAAAGAAGTTTTTTCCAGAAAAACCTCAGACTGAAGAATGCCGAAATTCCTCTCAGGATTTCTACCGAAATTTTATACAGCACTTTGCTTTGAATTTCTTCCGAGATTCTTCCTTGGATTTCTACCGCAATTACTTCTTCAAATTCCTTTTGCAGATTTTTTTTTTACAGAATTCTTTCCTCAATGCTTCCCGGAGTCCTTCTTTAATTTGTCTAGGAAATTGCCAGAGTTTTATTTATGGATTTCTCCAGGAGTTTTTCACAGGATCTCTGCAAGAATATCTTTCGGAACATCTTTCAGGAGATATTCCGCTATGCTCTTAGAGTTTCTCGCGGGATTCTTTCCAAAGAAGCTTCTACAGGTTATGCCATTTGTTTTCAGGAATTTCTCTTAGTGGTTTTCCGGGATAGCTTCCAATAATTTCTCCTGGGATTTTTGGGAGATTTCTGCAGAAGTTCTTCCAAGGACTTCTTCAAGATAATTTTCCGGGATTTCTTCTCCCATTGTGACCCAGACTGTGGAAACGTAGAAGATCAATTGAGCGCCACCAAGAACACCAAGCTACGCAATCATGGAATGTCCACAGTCAAACAGAAGTCTCACTCTATTCACTTCTCTTCGTTATCCTTTTTGACGGTTAGTTCAAATATTTTGTTAGTTCAAATGTTTGTAGGTTTTTGCTCCTGTTTGACGTTTGCTAACTACCGCCACCTACTGAGTGGTTTATGCGTAGCACAGCTTGGTTAGCATTGGGCGATTATGTTTTCGTGACGATGATTTTTATCGCAATTTGTCCCAAGTGATACGTCTGTTTGTCTGTGGAATGTCAGTAAGTCACATATTACACCTGGAGGAAGATAGAGAGACGAGGGAAAGTCAAAACCGCGATAGAGCGAGCCCGTCAGCGCTATTCGGTTCTCGAGAAGGAAGTGAAACGCTCCTGTAGATGGGACAAAAGAGGGTAGACGGACTATCTACGATGTCTCCTGTCGCCTTAGTGGGATTGAATGCAGCGATGCCCGTCCGGATAGTTTTTGGCCGAACCGGCAGACTAGTTGAAACGCTGGTTTGATAACTTTGAAAACCTTTTTCAAGTCTCGGCCAATCAACACCTCTGCATGATCCGCCAAGGGTCCTTTCTCGACATTTCTAAGAATTAAGTTTCTTCATACCTGTATAAGAACACTTATCTTACTGTAGTAGAGCCCCTCGAACGCTCAGGGTTCCTAGCCCAAGTAACAATTTAAGTTTTGTTCGGCTCTACAAGAGATCTTTATGACCAATTTTATAAAACTTGCAATAAAACTGAATCATACATCAAAACCTCTTGATAACCTCTTTAAGAGCATCTTCCGGCTAAGTGGACTACTCTCGGAGAGGTTTTGCAAACCGCATTAAGAGTAGCAATAAACCCGTTTTAAAACCTAGTTGAAAAATTTCCCATTTTCGATTGTTGTTGTTTTTTTTTTTCAACAAAAACAATGACAGCTCAAGATGCAGAGAAGCTTCTTCGATGGCACGTAAAGTTCAGGGGGATACACTGCCATGAATCGCAAGTCAGTCCCATATGTAAAATGTAGGCATTGAGAAAATGGCCTCTGAAGTTTTCAAATTCGATTTCTATGTGAAACTCGAAAAAATCGCCATGAATTGCAAACTTCTGCGATCATCACGAAACATTAACATATTGTTTCAAACGTGACAACGTAGCAGTGAAAAATATAAAACTGGGTAAAATAGTGTTAGGTTTTGTACTAGAGGGTGGACAAGTTCGTAATGAGACTGACTTGCGATTACATTTTATTATGGGACAATCTGACTTGGTGTTGTTTTTAAATTTTACTGAACAAACTATATATTTTTTTGCACGCAGCTGGAAGATCATCCGAAGACAGCTCGAAAACGCCCATTAACTCATTTTTGCCCAAAATGCAGATGGGACTGACTTGCGATTCACGGCAGTACATCACTCGTAAGTAGAAAGCAATCATTTCAAAGTAATATTTAAGTAGTTATTGTGCCGGTAGGCTTATGCGCATTCGAATTTACCGTGAATATTGGGGTTGCAGAATCATAAAATTGATGCGCTTCGAAAATACTGAATAATATCATCTTGAAATGAAATAAATCAATTTGTGAATTTAGTAAAACTATCTCGAATAAACGTCGCCATTTGGGTGTCTCCAGGTGTGCTTGTGGATATTCTTGCGTGCAAAGTGGGTGCTACTAATGGACATCCCTCTGACAGCAGCAAAATTTACTAATCTTAGGCCGTAAAATTATCCCAACTAACATTTCCAGCGCTGTAAGCTTCAGTTATTTGGTTTCTGTTGTGTAACAATCGTATTGAAACAGTCAACGCTGAATAAAAAGGAAGCTAGTCAAATATAAATCATAATCTAATATACGGCTGCAACACAAGCACCATACAACTACCAAACTCAGTTATTTTTTTTTTTTTTTTCAAAACAATCATTTGTCACTTGGGCTGCCTTTATTGCACTCTATTCCAACTTCGGGAAATTTCCCGGATGATGTGAAAACTTGAACAAATCGAATAGGAGACTCCACTAACAAAACAGCTGCTACTAAACAATGCAATTCTTGATACTGACAAATCCACAAACCAGCAGCGCTTTTAGGGCCGTTATGCGATATCATTACAGCTAGAAGCTGTAATAAAGAAACTGTTGGTAAATACCATGGCTTGACGACCAAACGCATAGTAATCTACACTATCGAACATAGTTAGCTTGAATACACATGTTGTGTTTGTTAGAACTAATTTTACGTTTTGATTCTACTATACCATGTTTAGTCACAGCAGATACCGTTGTTATGACTTGGTCATGATTGTCGTGACGCTGACTCGATTTCGGACTAATTTCGATAATCCGTTAAAGAATATCAAAATCGGAAAGCAATTTGCCGATCCGCCGAATTTTTCGCGCACTCTATAAAATTAGGTCCGATCGTTCTAACATTGGTCAACAGAATGGTCTTTCAATACCGCCACAACTACCGTAAACCTTACTCGATGCTCTTTGCCGAAAAGCGCTCTCGATGTCGATTTATTTAGATTTCCGAGAGAAACTTTCAGTGGCCCGTTCGGCTAACCTACTTCGTAGTTTCTTCCACTCAAAAATACAGGTTGGGCACCTAAAGGAATCTACACATCCACACGCGCACATCAACGAACCTCATCGCTTCTCACATGCTTTTTTTTCAAACTGTCGCGCTCAATCGGCACTGCACTGGCACTCTATACAAATTGAACTCTCATCTACTTTTCGCGCCTCTCAATCTCTCGCGTTGTCTAGCCGAAGCATCAATCCGCCTCGTGAGCTAGTCGTTCGTTCGCGATCCGAACGAAGTCTCCCTGTCGAACACGTTGCTCTCCGTAGAGAGAGTCTACCTCGGCGACCATCCTTCTTCTACGTAGTTGCTTTCGTTTGCTGTTTTCTGATCGTTCCGTTTCCATTATGAATATTTTATAGCAGCTGCGGCTTGACACCAAGCACGCTAAATCTAAACTAGCTAATTTCATTTATTTTATTTACCCTGCAACATTTATCTCCTACAATGATGACATTTCACAATATTATACAGAAGTTGGCAGAAATTGGTTCTGTAGAAATTGTTTCTATAATTTAAATTATTTTTGTGGTGCAGAGAAAGTATTTCTATGTAAAATTAGGCGACATGGTAAGTTCGTCCTCTTGTTCGTCCTTTTCTGAATAAAGAAACTAGATAAAAAATCGTGTACAGCATCCCCAACAAATCCTCCGGGCTCGAAACCTCTCACGGTCACCATTTATGCCGGTATCGACAGCGTTACCGGTGTCGAAGCTCATTGAGAATAAAAAAAATGAAAATTCTAACAAACTGAGGAAAATAAACATGATGCAGTGATGACGAGGAATCCAATGCTGACACCGATTTGTTTAATTAGTGATCACTGATGTCGTTGTTGGTCCCGGTGAATCAACCTCCAGAGCCCCCTGTACCAGAAACCCGCATCCACCATAGAAAATTCGGGAGTTGTTCAAACTATTCCTTCCCTGGAGCCAACCCAGCCGAAGAACAAAAATGATCCGCAAGCAAACCGAACGTCACGTCAGTAAATTGGAAGCTACATCAGATCCAGGTATCAAATGAATTGCGAACATCCAGACGTGCTATCATTACAGAATCCTCTGACAAGAATTGTTCTGAATATCTCTTTCCGTCTGCAGTAACAACCTCGGTAACAACTTCTACAAACTCCACATCCGCTTCAGCAGTGCAATTTCCGAACAACGTCGACTAACCCCAACTGGTCATCCCGCAGGAATTTTATCTGAGTCGCTACGCTACGCCAGGCCCAGGTTTTACGCAGCTCCGCCTCTTCCGTAAGTCAACAATTCTCATAGAAATTACAATATTGGAAAGTTCGTCTGAGATGCTCCCGTGATATTTTCAAATAAGTTGCTTATTGTATTTATGACATGTATTTTACTAGAGTAAAGGCAATAAAACGAATTAAATTAAAATGTTTCTTAAATTTTAAAATGTAACCAAAACAAAAACATACCCCAATGATACCATGTTCATGGTAATTATAACCATATTGCTATAGTTAAACACACCATGCTGCTTATTACGCACATAGTTAAATGAACCATGAAAAGTGATTCAAGAGTACCATGAAACGTAAACAAAAAGTGGCATGGTAATTTCAAACCCGTACATGGTAGTTTCAAGCATGAATCATGGTCTACCAAAATCAAGTGGTAAAGTTGTCTTAATTTAAACCTCGATCTGGTCGCCGTTACCATGTCTGTTTTTTCAGTGTAGGATAAAATGATCCTGAAAAGAAAACCGCGGTAGAATTAGTTTGCGCGAAGAAAGACTGAAGCCCTGCAGCAGAGATTCCGGCCGCAAACTGACAAGAATAATGAATTCCGAAAAAAAAGTTAATTAAGAGCTAGTGATGAGAAGAAATAAGCGAATTATACAAAATGGATTGCGGGAATAAGTGTGCCAATAAAATAAAGCAGGTTTAAATGTGTGTAAGTGATTTTTCATTTTTTAATAAACACTCGGAAGTTCTGTACAAAGATATTCAAAAGTTCCTTTGAAATCACATTTGTTCATTAGTTCTTTGGAGAATTATTACCCTAGTTCTTTTGGGATTCCTTCTAGAAACGCTGTGAAGAGTTAAAGAATTCCTCCTGGAGCTGCTTAAGTAACTTTTTAAGAAGGTCCGTTAGAAATTCTATCAGAAAATCCGAGTAGGATTCCTCCAGGAGTTTATTTATGGGAATCACGATGGGACTATTTTCCAGAAGTACCTAGTGAAATAATAAGAATTATTCTTTCGGGGTTTTTTTTTATCTGGGATTTCTCCAGATCTAGAATTCCTCAGGAACTCTTAGGATTTCTGCAGTACATAATTCCTTCTGCGATTCCTAAAGAAGCTCCTTCTAGGATTTCTGCAGAAGTTTGTTCTGGGATTTCTCCACGAATTCCATCTGGTATTTTTCCAGATTCCAATATACCTCCATAAATTCCTTGTGAGATTTCTTGAATCCCTTCTGAGATTCCTCCAGGCATACTTCTAGGATTTCTTCAGGAATTTATTCTGGGATTTCTCTAGAAATTTCTTCTGGGATTTCTCCAAGAATTCTTTCTGCGATGCATCCAGGAATACCTTCTAAAATTTCGTGCTGAAAATCTCTTTAACAAAGATAATATCTGAATTTATTCCTGGAATACCCTCTAGAATTTCATCTGGAATTTCCCCACAAATGCCTTATGGGATTCCTCTAGGACTTCCTTCTAGGAATTCCTTCTAGGATTTTTCCACGAGTTCCTTCTAGAATCCTCGATGAATCTCTTCTAGTTTTTCTCTATCAATTTACTCTGGGATATCTCCAGGAATTCTTTCTAGAGTTCTCGCAGGTATTTCTTCCAGGAAGTTGTCTTAGGATTTTATCAAAGTATTTAGACTGCGATTTCTACAAGAATTCCTTCCGGGATTCATTCAGCATTTACGGAATTCCCCTAAGAATTTCTTCTAAAATTTATCTGCAAATTATTTCTCTTGTGGGATTCCTTCTAGGATTGTTCTGTGAATTTATTCTGCGATTTCTCCAGGAACTTATTCTGTGACCAGGAATCCCTTCTGGGATTTCTGCACGATTTTTTTTCTGGGATTCCCTTTAAATTAATTCTGGAAGTTCTCCACGAATTCCTTCTGGAATTTAACGCCTTTTGGGGTTTTTCCAGGGATTTATTCTGGAATTCCTTCTAGGATTCTCCCAGAAATTTCTTCCGCGATTCTTTCAGGAGTTCCTTCCGGCATTCCTCTAGGTATTATTTTCGAGATTCTTCCAGGAGGTCCTCTTTCGATTAATCTAGGAAATTAGACTGCGATTTCTCCTGAAATTTCCGGGATTACTCCTTGAATTCTTACCGGAATTCCACTAATAATTCTATGCGAGATCTCTATCCCTCCAGGGATTTCTTCTATTTTTTATTATTTTTATTACTTTTTCATTAAGACATATTGTCAGATGAAACATATAGATAAACATAAACATTATTTCTCCAGGAATTTATTGCAACATTTTCACAAGAATTATTTCTGTGATTTCTTCAGGATTTTCTTCTAGGAGTTCCAGTATTTCTCCAACTATTCATTCTGCTACTGCTCCAGAAATTCGTTCGGGAAGTTCTCCACAAATTATTTCTGGGATTCTGCAGCAATTCGATCTAGAATTACTCAACCAATTTCTTCTGGGATTTCTCCAGGAATTCTCTCTAGGATTCCTCCTGGAATTTCTTCAGGAATACCATCCAGGATTTCTCCAGGAATTTATTGTGCGATTTTTTCAGGAATTTATTCTGGGATTCTTCTAGGATTTTTTTCTGGGATTTCTCTGCAGTTTCCTTCTGAGATTCTTCCAAGAATTCATTTTAGAATTTCTCCACGTTAGGTATTCCTTCAGGAATTCTTTTTAGGATTCCTCCAGGAATTTATTCTGGTATTTCTTCCGGAATTCCTTCTTGGATTTCTCCAGGAATCCCTTTTGGAATTAGTCCAGGAATTTCTTCTAGAATTTCTCCTGGAATTTATTCTGAAATTTCTTCAGGAATAACTTTGGGAATTCTTCACGTATTACTTCTGGGATTTCTCCAGGAATTTATTCTAGGATTTCTAAAATTGTTCGATTTATTCTGGGATTTGTCAAGCAATTCTTTTTGTAACTTCTCCACGATTTGCTTCTGGGATTCCTTCACGAACTCCTAGGATTTCCCCAGGATTTTTTTCTGGAACTTTGCAGGAATTCTTTTTGAGATTCCTCCACAAATTCCTTCGGAAAATTCTCCCAAAAAATTCTTCTGGGATTCCTTCAGTAATTCGTTGTTGTATTCCTCCAGGAATACAATACTCTAGTAATTCCTTCTTAGATTTCTCTAGGAATCCCTTCTGGAATTCGTCCGGATATTTCTTCAAGGACTTCTTCAAAAATTTATTCTGAGATATCTCCAGGAATAGCATCTGGGATTTCTTCACATATTGCTTCTGACGTTCATCCAGAATTTTCTACTAGGATTTCTAGAATTTTACAATTTATTCTGGGATTTGTCGAGCAATTCTTTGAGTAATTTTCTCCACGATTTTTTTCTAGGATTGCTCTAAGAATTTATTCTGGAATTTCTCCAGGTATTCCTTCTAGGATTCCTACAGGAAATGCTTATGGGAATCATGCAGAAATTCCTTCTGGGATTGCAGGATTGGGAATGGGTGTTGTGTTATTTCAGGAATTCCTTATAGTATTTCTTCAGCAATTTGTTCTGGAATTTCTTCAAATATTCTTTCTGGGATATCTTCAGTAAGTCATTCTGGGATTATCTCAGAAATTGCTGCTTGGATTCCTCTAGGAATATGCTCTGAGATTCATGCAGGAATTATTTTTGGAATTTCTTCGCGAATTCTTCTGGTTCCTCCCGGAGTTCATTCGGAGATTCTTCCAGGATTTCCTTTAAGGATACCCTCAGGAATTCTTTAGGGATTCCTCCAGGAACCCCTTCAGGGATTCCTCCTGGAATTCCTTCAGGGATTGTTTCCGGAATTTTTTCAGGGATTCCTCCAGAAATTCCTCCAGTAATTACTTTGGGGATTGCTTCAAAAATTCCTTCGTAGATTGCTCCAGAAATTCCTTCAGGGAGTTCTGCAGGAATTCATTCTGGTTTTTTCTCCAAGAATTCTTCCGGGGATTCCTCCAGAAATTGTTCCGGGGATTTTTCCAGAAATTCTTCCGGGGATTCCTTTAGGAATTCTTCCGGAAATTCTTCCAGGAATTCCTCCGGCGATTCCTTCAGGTTTTCCTCCAGGAGTTTCTCCGCGGATTCCCCCAGGAGGTCCACCGGGGCTTCCTCCAGGAGTTCCTCCACGAATTCCTCCAGGAACTGCTCTGAGGATTCCTCCAGGAGTTCCCCCGAGGATTCCTTCAGGAGTTCCTCCGAGAATTCCTTTAGGAGTTCCTCTGGAGATTCCTTCAGAAGTTCCACTGGGGAATCCTTTAGGAGTTCCTTCAGGGATTCCTCCAGGTACTCTTTACGGAATTCCTCCAGCAATTTCTCCAGGAATTCTTTAACGAATTCCTTCAGCAATTTCTCCAGAAGTTACTCCATGAATTCTTCCAAAAATTCCACCAGAAATTCCTTCAGTAATATTTTCAGGAATGCCTCCAGAAATTCTTCTAGAAATTTTACCAGGTAATTCTCCAGGAATTCTTCCAATATTTCCTCAAGCAATTCCTTCAGGAATTCTTTAAAGGGTTCCTCCAGGAAATTCTTCGGGGCTTCCACAATGAATTCCTTCGAGGATTCCTCCAGGAATTACTGCGGGGATTCATCCGGGAATTGTTTCAGAAATTTTTCCAGGAGTTTTGCAGGACTCCTTCGAGGATTCTTCTAGAAATTCCTACTGGGACTCCTCCAGGAATTCTTCCTATTCAAGAATTACTTCAAGGATTCCTCCAAGAAGTCCTTTAAGAATTACTCTGGGATCTACTCTATGAATTCCTCTGGGGATTTTTCCAGCAATTTTTACAGGAATTTCTCCAGAAACTCTTTCATGAATTCTTACCGGAATTACTCTTTCAAAAATTCTTCCAGGAATTTATCCAAAAACTTCCAGAAATTATTCATGGAATTTCTCCTGGTACTCTTCCAGAAATTTCTCCTAGAATTCTTCCAAGAATTCCTCCTAGAATTCTTCCAAGAATTCCTCGAGGAATTCTTCCAGGAATTGTTTCGGGAATTCCTTCAGAAAATGTTCCAGGTATTCCTCCAGGATTTCTTCAACCAATTTCTACAGAAATTCTTACAGGAGTTTCTCCAGAAATTTTTCCAATAGTTCCAGTAATTCCTCCCGTAAAATTTCCAGGATTTTTTTAAATTCCTTAAGAAATTCTACCAGAAACTTTTCAAATGTTTCTTCCAGGAATTCCTCTAAGGATTCCTTATGGAATTCCTCCGGGTTTTTTTTCCAGGAATTCCTCCAGGAATTCCTCCGGGGATTCCTCCAGAAATTCCTCCGGGCATTTCTCCAGGAAATCTTCCTGGAATTCCTCCGGGGATTCCTCCAGGAATTCCTCCGGCAATTCCTCGAGGGATTCCTCCGTGGATTCCTCCAGGAATTCCTCCGGGGATTCCACCAGGAATTCCTCCAGGGATTCCTCCAGGAATTCCTCAGTGGATTCATCCAGGAATTCCTCAGGGGATTCCTCTAGGAATTTCTCCGGGGATTATTCCTGGAATTCTTCCGGGATTTCCTCCAGGAATTCCTCCGGGAATTCTTCCAGGAATTCCTCCGGGGATTCCTCTAGAAATTCCTCCGGGCATTTCTCCAGGAAATCCTCCTGGAATTCCTCCGGGGATTCCTCCAGGAATTCCTCCGGGAATTCCTCCGGGCATTTCTCCAGGAAATCCTCCAGGAATTCCTCCGGGGATTCCACCAGGAATTCCTCCGGGGATTCCTCCAGGAATTCCTCAGTGGATTCATCCAGGAATTCCTCCGGGGATTCCTCCAGGAATTCCTCCGGGGATTCCTCCAGGAATTCCTCCGGGGATTCCTCCAGGAATTCCTCCAGGAATTCCTCCGGGGATTTTTCCAGCAATTCCTCCAGGAAAGTTCCTCCTGGGATTCCTCCAGAAATTCCTCCGGGGATTCCTCCGGGGATTTCTCCAGCAATTCCTCCAGGAAAGTTCCTCCTGGGATTCCTCCAGAAATTCCTCCAAGAATTCCTCCAGGAATTCCTTCGGGGATTCCTCCAGGAATCCCTCTGGGGACTCCTCCAGGAATTCCTCCGGGGATTCCTTTAGGAATTTCTCCCGGAATTCCCCCGGGGATTTCTTTAGGAATTCCTTTCGGGATTCCTCCGGGAATTCCGTCGGGGTTCCTTCAAGAATTCCTCCAGCAATACCAGGAATTCTTCCGGGGAATTCCTGGTGGAATCCTTGCAGAAACTCCTGGATGAAATATTGGAAGAATTATTGCAAGATTTTCCGGAGTAATCCAGGAGGAATTCTTTGAAGAATTCCTTGAGTATTTCCTGGATAAATTGGAATTCATGCAAAGGAATTCGTGCAAATTCATGCAAAGGAATTCGTTAGAGAATTACTGGAGAAATTGCTGGTGGAATTCCTTGAAGAGTTTCTGGAGGAATCCTTGGAAAAAATCCTGAACGAGTCCCTGGAGGAATCTCCGCAGGAATTCCTGGAGAAGTCCCCGGAAGAATTCTTGAAGGAATTCCTGGAAAAATACCCGCATTTCATAAATTCCTGGAGGCATCCTCGGAGAAATCCCCGGAAGTATTTCTGGAGGAATACCTGGAGGAATCATTTGAAACATTTCTGGAAGAATTTCTTAAGGAATTTTAAAAAGAAATCCTGGAGTTTTTACGGGAAGAATTCTTGGAGGAATTCCTGGAAGAAATTATTGGAAAAAAAATCTAGAGAAACTCCTGTAAGAATTCCTGTAGAAATTGGTTGAAGAAATCCTGGAGAAATACCTGGAACATTTTCTGAAGGAATTCCTGGAAGAATTGCTCGAGGAAGTCTTGGAAGAATTCTAGGAGGAATTCCTGGAAGAGTACCAGGAGAAATTCCATGAATAATTTCTGGAAGTTTTTGGATAAATTCCTGGAAGAATTTTTAAAAGAGTAATTCCGGTAAGAATTCATGAAAGAGTTTCTGGAGAAATTCCTGTAAAAATTGCTCGAAAACCCCCCAGAGGAATTCATAGAGTAGATCCCAGAGTAATTCTTGAAGGACTTCTTGGAGGAATCCTTGAAGTAATTCTTGAATAGGAAGAATTCCTGGAGGAGTCCCAGAAGGTATTTTTAGAAGAATCCTCGAAGGAGTCCTGCAAAACTCCTGGAAAAATTTCCGAAACAATTCCCGGATGAATTCCCGCAGTAATTCTTGGAGGAATCCTCGAAAGAATTAATTATGGAAGCCCCAGAGAATTTCCTGGAGGAACCCTTTAAAGAATTCCTGTTGGAATTCCTGGAGAAAATATTGGAAGAATTCCTGGAGAATTACCAAGTAATATTTCTAGAAGAATTCCTGGAGGCATTCCTGAAATTATTACTGAAGGAATTCCTGATGGAATTTTTGGAAGAATTCATGGAGTAATTTCTGGAGAAATTGCTGAAGGAATTCGTTAAAGAATTCCTGGAGGAATTCCGTGAAGAGTTCCTGCAGGTATTCCTGGAGGAATCCCCGGAGGAATTCCTGGAAAAATCCCTGGAGGAATCCCCGAAGGAACTCCAAAAGAAATCCCCAGAGGACCTCCTGAAGGAATCCCCAGACCAACTCCAGGAGGAATTCCCGGAGGAACTCCAGGAGGAATCCCCGGAGGAACTCCTGGAGGAATCCCCAGAGCAACTCCTGGAGGAATCCCCGGAGGAATTCCAGGAGGATTTCCTGGAGAAATGCCCGGAGGAATTTCTGGAGGAATTCCCGGAGGAATTCCTGGAGCAATTCCCGGAGGAATTCCTAGAGGAATCCCCTGAGGAATTCCTGGATGAATCCACTGAGGAATTCCTGGAGGAATTCCCGGAGGAATTCCTGGAGGAATTCCCGGAGAAATTCCTGGAGGAATTCCCGGAGGAATTCCTGGAGGAATTCTCGGAGGAATTCCTGGAGGAATTCCCGGAGGAATTCCTGGAGGAATTCCCGGAGGAATTCCTGGAGGAATCCCTGGAGGAATTCCCGGAGAAATTCCCGGAGGAATTCCTGGAGGAATTCCTGGAGGAATTCCCGGAGGAATTCCTGGAGGAATCCCTGGAGGAATTCCTAGAGGAATCCCCTGAGGAATTCCTGGATGAATCCACTGAGGAATTCCTGGATGAATCCACTGTGGAATTCCTGGAGGAATTCCCGGAGGAATTCCTGGAGGAATTCCCGGAGAAATTCCCGGAGGAATTCCTGGAGGAATTCCTGGAGGAATTCCCGGAGGAATTCCTGGAGGAATCCCTGGAGGAATTCCTAGAGGAATCCCCTGAGGAATTCCTGGATGAATCCACTGAGGAATTCCTGGAGGAATTCCCGGAGGAATTTCTGGAAGAATTCCCGGAGGAATCCCCGGAGGAACTCCCGGAGGAATCCCCGGAGGAATTCCAGGAGGAATTCCTGGAGGAATTCCAGGAGGAATTCCTGGAGGAATTCCAGGAGGAATTCCTGGAGGAATTCCCGGAGGAATTCCTGGAGGAATTCCTGGAGGAATTCCCGGAGGAATTCCTGGAGGAATTCCCGGAGGAATCCCCGGAGGAATTCCAGGAGGATTTCCTGGAGAAATGCCCGAAGGAATTCCTGGAGGAATTTCCGGAGGAATTCCTGGAGGAATTCCCGGAGGAATTCCTGGAGGAATCCCTGGAGGAATTCCTAGAGGAATCCCCTGAGGAATTCCTGGATGAATCCACTGAGGAATTCCTGGGGGAATCCCCGGAGGAATTCCTGGAGGAATTCCCTGAGGAATTCTCGGAGGCATTCCCGGAGGAATTCCTGGAGGAATTCCCGGAGGAATTCCTGGAGGAATTCCCGCAGGAATTCTAGGAGGATTTCCTGGAGAAATGCCCGAAGGAATTCCTGGAGGAATCCCTGGAGGAATTCCCGGAGGAATCCCTGGAGGAATTGCTGGAGGAATTCCTGGAGGAATCCCTGGAGGTATTCCTGGAGGAATCCCTGGAGGAATTCCTGGAGGAATCCCTGGAGGAATTCCTGGAGCAATTCCCGGAGGAATTCCTGGAGCGATTCCCGGAGGAATTCCTGGAGCAATTCCCGGAGGAATTCCTGGAGCAATTCCCGGAGGAATTCCTGGAGGAATTTTCGGAGGAATTCCTGGAGAAATACCAGGAAGAATTCCTGGAGGAACTCCCGGAGGAATTCCTGGAGGAATCTCCGAATGAATTCCGGGAGGAATCTCCGAATGAATTCCGGGAGGAATCAGAAAGAATTCGTGAAGAAATTCCAAAAAGAATTACTGCATGAATCGCAAAGCATATTCCTAGAGGAATCCAAGCAGCAATTTCTAAGATGATCCCAGAATGACTTACTGAAGATGTCCCAGAGAAATTCCTGAAGAAATCCCCGGAGGAATTTCGGAAGGAATCCCCGGAGGAATTCCTGGAGGAATCTCCGGAGGAATTCCCGGAGGAATCCCAGAGGAATTCCTGGAGGAATCCTCCGAGATATTCCTGGAGGAATCCTCCGAGATATTCCTGGAGGAATCCCCGGGAGGAATTCATGCAGGATTCCCTGGAAGAAATATCTGGAGGTATTCCTGTTAGGATTTCTGGAGGAATGGCTGGAAGAATTTCCAAAGAAATTCCCGGAGGATTTTTAGGAAGAACTACTGGAAATATTACTGGAGGATTTTTTTTATGTAATCCCTGGAGGAATCCCCGGAGGAATAGGCGAAGAACTTACTGAAGCTGTGCTCGGAGAAATTCATGGAGGAATTTACGTTGAAATCCCCTCAGGAATTAATAGAGGATTTTCTGGAGCAGTCCTCGAAGGAATTCCTGGAGGAATGCATGGATGACTTCTTGGAGGTATTTCGGGATGTATTCCTGGAGGAATTGCTTGAGGAACCCCCGGAGAAATTTCTGATGAAATTCCTAGAGGAATACTCGTAGGAATTCCTCGAGGGATCCCTGGAGGTGTTTTCGAAAGGATTCCCGGAGAAATCCCTGAAGATATTGCTGGAGTAAATCCCCTGCCAAATCACTAAGAACTACCACCGAATCGCATTTTTTCCTGGGAATTTGTAGCTTATATTTGAGCAAACTTTAGATACATTTTCGCAGCTATTTTCCGCGGCTGGTAATCCATCTATTTTCACCCCGTAATCCCGATGGATTTTTTCTTGGGAAATTGTCAGCTTCCACTCGAACTTGACCAACTGCATCACAATTCCAAATGATCCGACCTCGTCACAGGCAAGGGAACTGGTGTATATGTCCGCCACCGTATGCACCACCAGCTGGAAATCATATAACCTTTCTTCCGGTTGCGGAATAGAACCAGTTTGTCCGGCCGGAATATCAACGGGTCACAATGCTGGTTCTAGTCAATGCTGGTCAATCTTCCACTGTGCTGCGTTCCAGACCAAGTCAGTCTGAGCTGAGCGTAGATTCATTGTTGATAAACAAAATTGGTAAACAAGTTGTTTCGTCGATTTTTTTCTTCTTTTTTCTCTCTCAAGATCGACTGTCAAAATTACTTTGGTAAAAATGCTGTTTTTTCCTTGACCTCATTTCTTGCCATCTGAGTACTAGGCTTAAAACTCAAACGCACACCTTTTCCCGTCATTGAGTTTCCTGAGTTTGGTAGTCCTTTCTCTTTTTGGCCTATGCCATTTTTTTCCTTTTCATTCATCTACCTCATGATGAATCAAGGTATTTACATATTCTAAGGTAGTCTTAGATGTCAAAACTGGCTGAGCGGCCATTATTTTTTCACCGTGAGAAATTCTGAAAACAAACACCCCCCCTCAGCAAATTCCTTTGTAATTTGGCTTCCTCTGCTTTTCCCCACAAACTAAACGACCTGCTTAACCTTCCATTATATAAAAACCTTGATGATGAATCACGATGTCGACATCGGGAACGAAGCAAGCGCACGCTGCGCACGCACACAACTTAGCGTTACCATCATTATCATCAATGCCATTCTACTACTGACCGAAGCCACGCTCAACATATACTAATCAGTTACATAGCACAACACCTAATTCTCTACAGGTATGTGCATCAGCACCCTTTTCGACCTGATGCAAAACGCCCTTCAGGTAGTTGAGGGTTGGTGTCACCAATATGGCCTTTCGGTAAATCCGAGTAAAACATCTATTGTTATTTTTACGGAAAGGCGAAACCGTAATGGCGTTCGACCTTTGCGTCTCTTTGATTCTGAAATCGATGTGACTGAACAGGTACAGTACGTTGGAGTCATTCTTGATTCCAAGCTTTCCTGGACACCTCACATTGAGTTCACAATCAAGAAAGCTTGTATGGCCTTCGGGTAATGCCGGCGAACCTTTGGTACAGCTTGGGGTCTAAAACCTAAGTATATCAAATGGATTTACACAACTGTGGTTCGTCCAATATTGGCGTATGGATGTCTTGTGTGGTGGCAAAAGGGCGAAGTGAGAACGGTCCAATCAAAATTAGGCCATCTCCGAAGGATGTGCTTAATGGCGATGTCTGGAGCGTTCTCATCAACTCCTACGGCAGCGCTCGAAGTTCTCGTTGACGTTGCCCCACTACACATCCATCTCAAAAAAGAAGCACTTTCTTGCACTTACCGTCTATGGGTACTCGGTATATTAGAGGAAACTCCTGTGAACCGCAGTTCAACACACACCTCGTTGTTTCCACTTTTGGTGAATTGGGACAAAGTTGTCCTTGTCCCAAGTGATCTTACAATTGCTTGTAATTTTCTATATAGGACATTTTCCACGAAATTCCCTTCCCGGGAAGAGTGGACATCTGGTTATCTGGAGAGAAGTATTTCAGACGGCATGTATGTTACACTGATGGCTCCCTTCTCGAAGGTCGGGCAGGTGCTGGTGTTTATTCTAGAGAGCTAAGGCTGCATCAGTCTTATTCACTTGGTAGACACTGCACCGTTTTTCAGACCGAAATCTTTGCTCTTATGTGCGGAGTGCAATCAGCACTTCAGCAGCACGTAATGGGCAAGGTAATATACTTCTGTTCAGTTAGCCAGGCTGCTATTAAAGCACTTGCTTCGGCCAACTCCAGGTAGAAAATAGTTATCGCTTGTCGAACTCAAATCGAGGAGCTGAATTCAACAAACGCTGTTCACCTGGCCATTCTTCCATCGCTGGAAATGAATTGGCTGATGAGTTAGCTCGCACTGTAGCATCACATGACTTCATTGGCCCTGAGTCAGCTATTCCGGTATCCAAGTGTTGGGTAAAGCTTCAGATTGACACCTGGCCTGCCACTCAGCACAAACAATACTGGAATAGTTTGGAGTCGTGTCGTCAAACAAAATTGTATTGCACTGAGCCATCTCCAAAGGTGGCGAAGTATCTAACAAATCTGTCTAAGCATAATTGCAGCATGCTGGTCAAAGCGTTGACTTACCACTGCCGACTCAGTTATCACATGGCGAATATTCAGCAAACTGATTTATTTGTATGTGATAGCTGTGAATTCGATTATGGAACTTCGTATCATTTGATATGTAACTGTCCAGTTTTTGCGCAACTGCGTTTCCGAGTACTCGGAAAACACTTATTAAGTGAAACTGACTTCAGAAACCTGAATCTTCAGGACGTTCTGCTGTTCTTGACCCGCTGTGGTAAAGAGCTATAGGCTTTCTTTACGCTTTATGCGTTATTACAGTGCCCTTTTCAGGGCGCTGTTTGAACCCATTGTGGTATGCTTTTGCGTGTATGACGATCCTATTCCCTTACCTGTCCTTTCCCCTGTCCTATCATTTTTCCTTCCTTTCTCCGTCAGGTAAATGATGAATAGGCGATGGCACAAATTTCCCAAATGGAGGAGAACGTGCCTCTAGAGCCGACCTACTGATACCTGATTTGTGGCTTTTCAGTCCGATTGTGACATAAAAAACAACCTACAGGCTACATAAATTCAGGTCGACCAAGCGTTGACTGGGACCCAGTAGGACATTATGGCAGAGGCAGGGGTTCATTGCGGCGCAGCCTCATTTAAGACGCACGAGAAGTCGATGCTGATTCAACCTGACACATGTTAAGGCGATAGCGTATAATCGCCTTAGATGCGGATCTTTTACGTCAACCCTCGTCACCACCGAATCTTGGAAGTAAGCAAGTTATAACTTAGAGACTAGTTACAGTTAAAGCAAGTTATAGTCCATATACAGTATACAGCAATGACATTCCTTTATTTCGCTCTAAACAATTAAGTAATTAAAGAACAGCTCCTTTATTCTGATGCGGTGATCGACTTATCGGACACTTCTTGCGTTATTCAATCGCTCCGACCCCTATATCTAACGTTCATGTTGAAACTTCCCTGCGGAGAGATGGTGAAATGCATGGGATCGATCGGCGCCTCTCGATGCTGGTCCTCGGGGTCCGATAGGGTAAAGTTGAACATCGAGAGTAGATGAACCAGCGCTATCTTGACGTTCATTTTGCCCATCCGTTGTCCGATGCAGGAACGGGGTCCTTCGCCGAAGGGGAAGTAAGGCGTCCGACGGATGTCGTCCGGATCGTTGAAGCGTTCAGGGATGAATGCGTTTGGATGCGGGAAGAACTCCGCATCTCGCTGGAGGGCGTAGATTGGAATAAGGACGAGGGTTCCTTTCTTGATGGTGACTTGGGAGCTCGGGATCAAGTAGTCTTCGGTGCAAATTCGGTGCAGGTATGCCAGGGCTGGAAACTTGCGCATGGTTTCGTTTACGCAGTTGTCCAGGTATTTCATGCTGAGCAGACTGTCGTAAGTGATGGAACCGTTATGAAGATGGAGAGATTCGTCGATTTCCTGTTGAAGCCGGCGTTGAATATCCTGATTTTTGGCAAGTTCATAAAGACAGAAGGCAGCCGACGATGAACTAGTTTCCATTCCGGCCAAGAGAAATGTAAAGACCGTGACTGCCAAATCGGTCATGGTGAACTTCTGGGAGTCATCCCGGTTTTCGTTGTTCACGATTTTAAGCAACGACTGAAGGACGTCTCTTCGTGAAAACCCAGTGTTTTCTCGAAACTCTACGGTCTGACGAACAACTTCCATGAAGAAGTCCTGAACAATCTGATCCACCAGCCGAGTCCGGGTGAATTTCAGAACACTTGGAACCAAAAAGCCGCCCGTCCACCGAAGTACATTCTTGGCGCTGGATTCCACAGTACTGCAGGCTACTCTGTAGAATTGTTCTTCCGGGTGGTTCACGGAATCTAACTCCATCCCGAACGCCACCGAAGCAATCATGTCAACCGAATACCTCAGAAACAAACTGGCCAGATCCACCGGCTCTCCACCATCTGCATACTTTTTCATATGATCCTGAAGCTTCAATCCACCAGCCAGCTGCGTCTGGAAGATTTCCTCAATTTTCAACGGCGTAAAAGCGGGAGCTATTTGGTGCCGCACATGGTGCCACCGTTCTCCATCCAGTGCAAAAAGATGACCGCTGAAGGGATCCCGCTTCTCGTCCACGTAGATGCCCCTATCGCCAAAGTGATGGAAGTCCCGGGACAAGATGTCACGCGCCACAACAAAATCGTTCACGAGCAGTGCCGGGCGGAATAGAATGTACAGGCCCAGCAGTGGGTGGTCATTTTTCGTTCGCTCGTAGACGTCCTGGAGGTGGTTGACGAATTTGGCGCGACCTCGCAGAACCGGACCGAAATCTCCGAAGGCGAACGATGGTTTCCGTTGTGGAATACCGCGACGTTTCCAGTACCGGTAGTGGTGGTGCAACAAAAGATAGGCGCAGGAGATGAAGACTAGGACGAATAGGAACAGCAGCATGGCGGATCGCCTCTATAACGACTTCTGTCTTGGTCAGGATGAGGTGCAACGAAAGCTTTGATCGCGAATGTAGAGAACCTCAGTGTTGCGAATCTTCTTCAGCTGATAAGGACAAATATAGCTGAACATTTCATTGATAACAGTCAGTGAAAGTGGGTTACTCATAATATATGCGTTGATTTGAATGCAGTTCAGTGGACTCAATGAGTTAAAGCGATTCTAGATAATGTTTCTTATTTGACTGCCTCGGAATAAGTAAAATTTTGCGGACAATTAATTAGAATTACCCTGAAGGCAATCGTCCAACCTTTAAAGCTTTAGAGCAAAAATTGTTAGGCGTACTCACCGGAAATGTTCCAGCCCGAGCAGCCACTCCATATCCTTGACGAACCACTCGGTTTCGCTGACCCATTGATCCAAAGGAGCACCTTCCTCAACCAACCCGTTTCGCATCGGGAAGGCTGCGTACCGGGTGAAGCAGCGCGATTCCTTCCATTTCTCGTGCTAGAAAAAGGCGAAGATTAGAATCAAACTCCCAGCGGAATACAGAAGATACCAACCAAAGCGGGAAGCTTCCGCTTCACTCCGTCTTCGTCAAACGATAGCAGCAGCTCGTTCAACGGGAGGTTCTTTTCGTTCTGTGCGTGAAACAAACGAAGGGTTTGCACCATAATGCGTAAGTAAACATTGCCCGTACCGAAGGAAGATTTTTTCGATCGCGACTTACCTCAAATGTTACGAACACCATGGCGAATTCTTTCTGCCTTTCAACAAATTTTCAACTTTCACAGTCTACTGCATTGAACTGCGTATCAAAACTAAACCGATATTACCGACTTTTCATGAAAATTGCACTGAAAATGTGGAAAAATCACTCGCAAGCGGTTTTCGCTGCGAAAAATAAGAATAATTTTGTCAACATCAGCAATCAGCTGTACTGGTCTGAGAACTGTCAACCACTACACGATAAACGCCGAACGCATCAAAAGCGAGTAAAAACCAAAGACGCGGTTTCTTTCTTTTTTGCACCGGGACAGCAACGAGGGGTTCATCCGTTCATCAACCGGAATCAGCAAATAATCGGATCTCGGAACCAACTGAGTTTTTAAATTTTAAAAAATGTATTGTAATTTGTGTTTGCTCTGTATGCTCTCCGCCGTACGCGATCCGAAATTCCCCCGGTGGTTGTCGGTTCCTCTGGGTAGTGGTCCTCCGTGCACAGTGTTGGATTCAGTGCAATTTCCAACAAGTTATGGGCCCAGCTAGCGGCAAGACGCTGTGAAATCCGGAGCAACAATGAGCAATCTTGAGTAACTCTTTTTTTCTCGAATCCTTTCAGAAACGTCTCTATAGAGACCGAGATAGAGACTATATACAGAGCGGGAAATCGGGCAAGGGTGCTCGATTTTCCACTGGTATCAGGCAACACTACGGGAAAACCAGAGAGATCCAGAGCTATCCAGAGGAATTCTGAACAATTACTTCGATAACAGTTACTCTCACTATATCCACTGACAAACAGACGTAACACCTAGAACAATTTTCGTGAAAATCCATCGTCCAGTTCACACTACCATCACCTGGTGGAAATGTTTCACGAAACACTGCGTTGTGCAATATCATCAACAGAAGGCGCTAGTGTGAAATGTCAAACTCAAACAAAATCGATGTACGCGACTCTGGTTGTGAAATCCACAACTATGAAAATTTCAAATGATCGTTAAAAGCGTGGTCGATGGAAGTGTTACGTCTGTTTGTCTGTGCTATATCTGTCTTGCTCCTAGTTCTCTGGCTACATGACACGTGCAAAGTGGCGGATCACTTCCAAACAACTGAATCGAAAATGCGTTTTGATAAAAATGCGTTACAAAATCCTCTAATGCGTTGAAAAATGCACAGATATGCATGGCGAATTATTCACGTTTTTGGAGTTTTAATACATATTGTCGTCGTGGTTGAATCCCGAAGTTTCCCCACACGCGACAATCGAGTTTCTCCAAATCCATGCGTGAAACCTAACGTCGGACATAGTGCGCTGGGCAGCTGATCTGGCCCTATCCGCATATCCGCGAGCGGTAATGGCGGCGGCAGGCACAAATAACCGGTTCGAATTTTGACGTTTCGTGGGGATGCGGGCATCTCCTAATCTCCTACCAACATATTCACCACTGTAAATCTAAATAGGTCCACTCTCTTCCATTCTCCGGGTATCCCAATATCACCTATCAAAACCTCTACCTGCACGAACCGTTCACCGAAATCACTTTCGCTTTCTAGCTTGATCTGCTCCTCTTGATGTGTTCATGGCCTAGCCAGCAGTTAATGCATTATTCACACCAAGCTGAAGTTCGCAGTTAACTCAGAGGGATTGCAGGGTTGTAGTCTGAGAGGGATCGGATGATTCTGCTTCCCAACACCCCGTATGAACTCTAACGAAAAGAAACGAGGGGCTTTTACCAGCGAGCTGTCACGTCCCGTCCCAGGCTTCGATAAGAGATTCAAGACCATATTCAGATACTACGATGAACGAGCTACCGAGAATAAGCCATCCCGAATAAAAATTTACATTAGCCTGACGTTAAATTTCGATGTATACATCAACATCAAGGTTTGATGTACTTCTGATGTTGAACATTAGAAAACATTACGATTCAGATGTGTTTATGCAAGGTAACATAATGTATACATCAGGAAATTAAACGTTTTTCTGATGTCAAGCAAATAATCCGAAACATCAAAATCTGACGTTTTCAAATGTTTTTTGATGTGCAAAAAACATAAAACTCTAACGATTTTCTTTTGTATGTTGATGTAAAATAACAATAGATTTGGACGTTTTCAGATGTTTCATGATGTGCAAAAACATTAGATTCAAACGTTTTGTTATGTAGATGTAAAAAACATTAGAATTATTCGTTATATTGATGCAAATAGGGTCCTAAAATTAAAGACGAAATCTCGCTTATATTGAATAATACGATCAAGCATGGTATTCTAATCGAAATTGTACTTTACTCGAACTTGAAAAACAAAGGAATAATGATAAAATTCGAAATAAGTAAAATGGTAAATAGTTCTACTTTGACATTTGAGGTCTACCTTGTGTGACTGAGCTCGACATTTTTCGCACTGAGATTTCAAAAATGTTCCTATCTGACATACACGGTGAAAAAAAATTACTCAAAGTATGTGTTATAAGCTAGGGACGAGACAAAAGGCTAAAAAAATAAAAATTATATATTTTCAACTACGGTTAATAAAAACGTCAAAAGTTGAGTAAATATGTACTCTTGAACCATATATTGTGGTTTAAAACAAGAAACTCGATAGGACTTTAGGAGCCTATTGAGACATCGGATTTAGATGTTTTCAGATGTTTTATGGTGTGCAAATACATTAGATTCAAACGTATTTCTGATGTATGTTGATGTAAAAAACATCAGATTCAGACGTTTCCTGATGTATGTTGACGTAAATTCAGACATTAATTTAAAATGTTTTTAAATGTTTTATGATGTGCAAATAGATTAGATTCAAACGTATTTCTGATGTATGTTGATGAAAAAACATTAGATTCAGACGTTTTCTTACGTTCTTTGATGTACATAACCATTTGATACCAAGATGGATACTCATATTTGCAAAAAACAAACGTGTTCTAATGTTCTAGATTACATACCACAGTTATATGTATTGCGATTGATATATATTGATAGATTGAAGTCATATTCTTAAATACTCGTTTTCCTTTCGATTGTCCGTCTCTAGGTCCGTCTAGAATGTCTTAGTAATGCATACATTTTGATCATAGCAGTAGCTCCCGTGCCCCATCAGTCAGTTAACTGACCTCAGCTTACCTAACATCATATGTGGCAACTCTTTAAGCGACATATTGGAACTAGTGCCGAGAACGCGAAGAGTCGTTAGACCACTGATGTAGGCGCCAAATCATGGGTGACGAATTTTACGGCGTGCTTGATCAAATTTGTAGCATTTCAGACATTCTATTGGACAACAAGAGAAATTCGAATAGTTAATAACAACTTCTCATCAATACACCTATTGTCTACACCTCTACCTACTTAGCACTGAACCTACTTCTGACATTATGTTCATCGTACATGGTACACTTAAAAGATGTATATTTTCCTAATTCCGTCCTGGATTCCGGTCGCACTTGCGGCATACCGTGCGGGAACAAACGTTCAAGCCGTACGCAAGTAAAATCACTACTTCCATTGATATGATGCCTCAAACAATCTGATTCGACGTGGATTGATGCTTACAGCTGAAAAAGAAAGCGGAACATGATGAATTTTACTTAAAAACTTACCGTAGGTACTTACTAGTCGTGATCAAAATTCTTTCCACTAAAATTTCCCTCACTGATGACACGTGTTTTATGACAGTTTGACAGATGCACTTTTTCCGAATCTCGGCAAAGCAAACCTTTTGCCGATTACAGTGGCAAAACAAAATGTAAAATTTCGGAGAATTTCTGAATGTTTTACCGGCCAGGTTCGTTAATTTGAATTACCGAGATCAAATCTTACGACTAACGATTAACGATTACGATTTCTAGAAAACGCAGCGAAAGTAATGTAGTAATTGATCTAATCGTGGAGCACAGTATTCCCTTATCTTCTTCTTCTTCTTGGCGTAACGTCCTCACTGGGACAAAGCCTGCTTCTCAGCTTAGTGTTCTATGAGCACTTCCACAGTTATTAACTGAGAGCTTCCTCTGCCAATCACCATTTTGCATGTGTATCCACTTATCCGCGAGCGGTAATGGCGGCGGCGGGCACAACCAACCGATTCGAATTTTGACGTTTCGTGGGGATCGCAATCGGTTGGCGCCACCGATCGATGGGTGAAGGGGTGAGGAGGGGAATGAAACTATTTTGACTTTCCCCCAAGAAACGTCAAATTCCGAACCGGTTGGATATGCCCGCCGCCGCCATTACCGATCGCGGATAAGTGGATATCGTGTGGCAGGCACGAAGATACTCTATGCCCAAGAAAGTCAAGGAAATTTCCTTTACGAAAAAATCCTGGACCGACCGGGAATCGAACCCGTCACCCTCACCATGGTCATGCTGAATACCCGTGCGTTTACCGCCTCGGCTATATGGGCCCTTATCTAGAGAATTTAAATTAGAATTGTTTTCCTAAATACTCAGGCCTCAAAGTCTGATACAAACATCAAAATATCCTTTATCTCTGTCAAAAGTTTGAGAAGTGGGTTTTAATCACTCTAAATCTTCAAAATATGTTTGGGATTGTTCTGGTATAATCAACGTTTTCTCCAGCCGAAATCAATTTGCGTAGAATAGCTGATCGATATGACTACTCGGAGACGCTTGTATCGACAATATGCTAAATTCGTTAAACATATTTAGCAAGCACTTTTCATTGTTAGAAAATCTATGGCAGTTTTCAGAAATACTCCGAGGTTATGATCTGTCTTGAGAATTGCTCTAGACTCACGACATATATTCTAACCAGTTCCTGAAATTACTTCAATAATTTTAATCAATTGTTAATCCGTATTGTTTTCATGTGAAAGAATTCCCGGAGAAATCCTGGAGAATACCTGTAGGAATGCCTGGAGGAATTCCTGGAAGAATTTTTGAAAGTATACCTGGAGGAGTTCTTGGAGGAATCCCTGGAGAAATTCATGGATGGTTTCCTGGAGCAATCCCTGAAGATTTCTTTCAAGGGATTTCTAGAGTCGGAAGTTTTCATTCCAAATTTGCTTGAAAAAATATGAAATTTAACTTTTCTGTCTGTTTAGGATAATAAATCGTTTGTCACAACATGAGGCACACCGCTCCTATTATGGAGGTAAAATTTAATTTTTGTTTCTAATGCTGCGGTATCCCATTGAGTTCATATGAGATATTGGAGGATATAAACACTAGTGAATCAATAAGAACACAGCAGCAAACATATAAAGGATTTTTTTTAATAAATCTTAAGCACACAAATGGTGCAATCTCATAATTTAAGAATAATAAATCAATTGAAAATGCCTTTTCGTAATAAAAAAAAGTGCTCAATTACCATCCGCAACATAAAGTACTACCATACCTAGGGTACTACCACAACGAAGGGAACGATTGTCCTACTACTTGGGGTAGGATGCTGTGCTGGAGAGAGCTGAAGAGTACATTTTCCTTCACAGAGTTTCTCAGAATTTCTCTGGATTGCTCCTGTTTTTACTTCGGTGTTGCCTGATTTATCGCAAAGTCAAAGCAATGTTGCCCGATATCTCGCTCTTCTTGCAGTTTTAGGCCTGATTTTAGGGATGTTTTTCAACAAATTTCGTCGATCATTGGTGAAAAGAGTTACGCAGCATTTTGTCCCTAGTCCTACTCTAACAAAAATGCTGCAGGAATTCTTGGACAGCTTCTAAACGAATTCCCGTGGTATTCATGGGGAACCTATGGAGGCATTCCCAGGAAATTTCTGCTTGTATTCTCTAGGACTCATAAATAAATGACACATTCCAGCGTAACGGGACACCGCGAGGAACTAACTTTCGTGAACAAATGACGTCTGCAATCGAATGCAATGTTCATGACCATATGGTTTAACAGGTTTTATAACAAGCTTATTAGATGTACTTCCTGATGCAATACTTGTTCAGTTGATCAGTTGATCATAAATTGGTGCTAGTTTATTATACTCAAGTGGCCGTGCAATATCCGGAACCATTCCGGCGATATTCCGGATTGTACTGGGGTCAGGGGGTTGTCAAAATGGCTAAAAGTGATTATTTCGAGTGTTGTTGTGTTTGAACCATCGATTTTCAGCGAATTTTTGTTGCGAACAGTGAAACACAGCTGCTGTAACTAGATTGAAATAAGTTGGCCCATCCGAATCCCCGTGACAGGTTCCGAGGGGCCTCATTGGGGACACTTCTGGTTTTCAACCTAAACATACCGTGCGACATATCAATCTTTATGATTTCGAATGACTGAGTCAGAAACGATAGACTGAAGTATATATCAACTAATTTGGCCACCCCGGAACATATAGCACAGGTTCCACAGGGATGTTATCGGGGCCATTTCTGGTTTGCAACCAAAACATGCCGAGTGACGTGTCCATCTTCATGATTTCGAAAGAATGGGATAGAAAAAAATGACTTACATAAGTATGTATCAACTAATATGGCCGTTCCGTAACATCTGGAGCAGATTCCGCGGGGGCCTCTGAAACACAATAACACACACGAAATAATCACTTTTAGCCATTTGGCAAAACAGATCCCTTCCCCACCCCCTGACAGCAGTACAACCCGGAATATCTCCGAAATGGTTCCGGATAATTCTTCATTACACCAACATAGCTAGCCATGAAAATGTTTGACAATTCACGAGTCATTTTGACAGACCCAACACATGCACGAAAAAGACGGATAATGTGTTCTACTTTATCGATCTTGCTGCCGTCCTGTTCATGCTCATGTTACAACTGTCAAAATGACCTGAGAATTGTCAGTCATTTTGAGGTTAGGTTCGTTGGTGTAATAAAGAATAGGGAAAGAGGGGCATAACGCCCCGGCTAAGCATATGTGGTCATAAACCTCAAATGATGCTTATTTTAAGGTCGTATTCTGCCTTGGAGAACAGTTTACTCCTTTACCTAAGAGACTTCAACTTTTGGCCCGCGTGCCCACCAAATTTCCCATTCAAATAAGCAATTCAAAAAAGTGTTACTCTTTAGGTGCCGGAAAACTGCAGGAGGCAAAACGCCCGCGGGCATTTCCCGCTTTGACTTGTTATGAAATACCAAGGGGCTCCATCGAACTCTTCCCCGCAGCAAATGAAGGAGTAGGAGGCGCATGGTAGTTTCATGGGTTGATTCCATTAATCAGCGAGCAATGTCTTAATTTCTGTGCGCTGCAAATTAGGAAATCTTTCCAAATGTGGAAAGTCGTCGTTTTTCACGCTTTTCTTTCGACAATAGCAGCCGTTCTTGTGCTTAACCTGCTTAGTTTGAGTTCTAGTTTGCCTGCATCTAACGGAAACCTCCACAATATGATGAAATCGCGTGAAGGCGTTTTGTCCCCGGGGGCGTTATGCCCGCAGTTCCCCTACATAACCACTTGAGTGTAATAAATAAGCACCAATTTATGATCGATCGAGAGCGACTTCGAAAAAATCGGAAGAAAATTGACGATATGCCGTATTTTGAAAATAAGTTATGGGGGGTCGGGTACGTGAAGTTTGATTGTATCTCCAAAACTATGGCTGTGCGACGTATCTACCTTTGCGATTTTTCCACATTCTACATTGTAATAATACGAAGAAGATTTAATGATATCTATAGTACATTCCTCCAACACAGTCTTTTCAAGCATATGTCACATGTTGCTTTAATCCTTTATTTGAAGGCTCATGCACCTTGGGAATAAAGGAACCAATTTTATTTGAAATAAGTTTTTCATTTTAAAGGGGATTTTTCTTTTATACTATGTTAGTTTTGGGGAACCGTTAAACTCGCGGTTTGGTCGAGGTTAGAGAAAACAATGTTTTATTTTGGTAGCGATAGGATTATGGGGGCTTTCCGTTGATATTTCGCTAACGACAACCAGTAACAATACAAACAAACGGATTTAGAGAATGTGGTGGGTGACAACCATATTTATTCACAGTTCTGCTCTATATACCCTCCGACTACACCAGGCCTACTACAAGTCGTCTAATCTACCACATCTCCTTTTGTTGCAAGTTGTGAAGCCTTTGTTTTAATATATGTAGCGCAGCTAGACCAAAAACTTGATGGCTTCAATGATATTCATCCAGGTGTTAATACGCTCCTCCATAAGTGGATCGCATCGGAAACATTGATTGTAAACTCCTTCATCACGATCGGCAGAGTATTGGCAGAATACCATTACTTTCTGGTTCTTTTCTCGTCATCACGCAAACGAATCCTCCTCCTATTTTGTAGATGCCATACGGATCTTTTCTGGAATTCTGAATGTTTTGAGGCTCCTCGAAATTTAAGTTACGCTGCTTTGTACTGCATTCTCAGAAAACTTCCAAATCCTTTTGTTAAATGTCGTTCTCGTTATAGCATAATTCCTCGAATTTGTATTTTCATCATATCACATTTAGCATTGATCAAAATCTCCATCATCTTATTCGAAAGCTATGATTCCCAACTCGTTCTCTATCGGATTGCTGAAAACTGTTTAAAACAACATTATTCTGCCTTTTCCGAGCCAACACGTCGCCAGCGAGTTGCTCGTTAAGGACTTTGAGACCTCTTTGCCTCCTCCGGACCAACGCCTCTCTGCGTTGTCCGTTAAGGACTTTGTTATTGCCTCCTCCGGACCAACGTGTTGGCAGCACGTTGTCCGTTAAGGACTTTGATAGAGTTACCTTCTCCGAGCCAACGCGTCGGTAACGTGTTGCTCGTTAAGGATTTTGATATTTTTTCGTGCCTTCTCTGGACCAACGTGCTAGCAGCACTTTGTCCGTTAAGGGCTTTGATTTCTGCTGCCTTTTCCGAGCCAACACGTCGCCAGCGAGTTGCTCGTTAAGGACTTTGATACACTTTGCCTTCTCCGGCTTCGCCGCGTTGTCCGTTAAGGACTTTATTATTGCCTTGTCCGAATCAACGTGTTGGCAGCACGTTGTCCGTTAAGGACTTTGATTTTTGTTTTATTCATATTTACCTATCACCGAGCTACAAACCGTGACCACAGGCAGTTCGAAGTGCGCAAACACGTGAACAAAGTTTCCAAGCTTTGTCGAAAATACTCGACAATATTTTGTCTTGTACACTGCTGATTTGATGCTGGTATTGTTATTCTTGGATTGATATTGCACAGCTCTCCTGGTAAAATAACCTGCGGGGCCTCCGCCCAGCAAAAGCCTTATTCCGGGCAGTACTAGCAACCTGCAACTGTACTTCTCCATTCATCTTGAAGTTTTCCTCCATTAAAAAGGGCGCCAGAAATGTTCATGACGATGGGCCACTTCACTTTTGCCAATAGCACACCATCCAGTTGAAAGATTTCTAGAACATCATTAACTCAGAAAATTTTAATTCGAGGAATTATGCTATAACGAGAACGACATTTAACAAAAGGATTTGGAAGTTTTCTGAGTTAATGATGTTCTGTTGATCGATGTCTGATATTTGTTGCATTTGATGGGGCAAATTAGGACTGGTTGGACTAGCCAATGGGCTACGAGAGCTAGTGCGCGGTGGTGGAGGTGGAGGTACTCGCTTACTGTTGACTTTCGATAGTAATTCGGCGTTACGCTCTGGAACTGGTGGCTTTCCAACCGGGCGAATGGGTTGTGGTGGACTGGTATCTGTATCCGAACCACTTGGGTACGAATGCAAACGTCTAAGTCCTACGTTAGTCGAAATTGTATCTGGATAGAGTTGTGCTTGAGCCATTTTCGTAGTTACTGTGCTTTGTATAGCTTGTGAGCTATCATCTGAAGTAGAATCATCAGGACGGATCTCATTTGATCCGTTTGGTGGTTTGGCAAATGTTTGCAGTTCGTCTAGTAGAGCGTCGAGGGCGTTTTCTGGCGCAATTCCCCCGTTGATAGAGACCGACCCCAACCTGGGACTTGGGACTGGCTTATTAGGATTCGGTGGCCCTTCTGATGACCTCACTGGAGGAGCGTATTAACACCTGGATGAATATCATTGAAGCCATCAAGTTTTTGGTCTAGCTGCGCTACATATATTAAAACAAAGGCTTCACAACTTGCAACAAAAGGAGATGTGGTAGATTAGACGACTTGTAGTAGGCCTGGTGTAGTCGGAGGGTATATAGAGCAGAACTGTGAATAAATATGGTTGTCACCCACCACAAATGTTTTTTTTTTTTTTTTTTTTTTTTTTTTACAATGCTAATAACAACAGGATGTAATTTTATTGGACCTGTGGTGAGTGACAACCATATTTATTCACAGTTCTGCTCTATATACCCTCCGACTACACCAGGCCTACTACAAGTCGTCTAATCTACCACAGAGAAGAAAAAAAAAGGTTGACAACCAAAACGACAAGAGGGAGGTCGCTAGACTTTTAATCAATGGTTACTGAAAGCAGCATCGATTTGCTGCATCCGACCGACCCAAGCGAGCAAACGACAAGAAAAATGCGGCGTCTTGACTCTGACTCTGACTGGCATCTTCACCGCGATTCACACACAAACTGTTGCGGATCCATACCTATCCACACGGGGAAAGATGACACGTACACAAACCGACGACAGCGCGAGCAAACGGAGCAAACGACAAGAAAAAAGCGTTGCACAAATGCACGTTTTCACTTGTTTGACTTTTGAGCGGCGTCATGTTATTAAGCTGGCTAATGAAACAAGTTCATTTTCTGTAAACACGGCACCGCTCAAACGTCAAATTATTAAGCTGAATCCATTTTGATGATAGAGAAATCAATGTGATGTTTAATTCTAATGTAACATTACTTTCATCTGTCGTTTGATGTATGCTGATGTTCCAAGATTTCGAGTGGGGAATTCTTGACATTAGTATGAAGTATAATTCTAATCAAGGTTGCAACCATTCATTTGCAAAAAAATACATTCATTTGCTATTATCTCAGTTCAGAAGCATGCTATCGAAAAGCAATGTATGGATGAATTGAACCTTGTAGTTTTATCTGAAAGTTCGCCGAATAGCATTAGGGTCGCACACACATACAAAAGTCGTGAGCAAGCTGTGAAGGCAACTCTCCACGCGGTGAATATAAATTTTATTCACGCTGTGGAAAGTTGCCTTCACAGCTCACTCACGACTTTGGAATGCGTTTGCGACCCCAATGTTATTCGGCAAACTTTCAGATAAAACTACAAGGTTAAATTCATCCATACTTTGTTTTGACGTAAACTACGTCTTACGGGAAGTACTGGGTGTAAAATGAAAATCTAAAATTTTGCGACCGTCACGAAAAATTGATAGGTTTTGAGCGCTAATAACTCAGCCGTTTCACGACCGATTTTCGGAATTTTTGCACCGATCGATCAGAAATTTATCTACGCGTTGAAATAATTATAGCTAACTATTGAATTTCAACAGCAAACTATTGAAAATTTGGGAAAAGTGAACCCATGTTTTATCCAGCCAATCACGTGCGAGCACAGGTTTGCGATTTTTCGTCGAGCATCACCCAGTATAAAAGATTACTGCTTCTTCCCATCTTCCTCCATTCTGCATCGACTCTTCGAGGGGAACGCATCGGAGGAGAACAGCCCAGTACCTCCGTTTGCATTTTTGCTGCTCTCAGTTTACTTCCACATGCCGAGCACGGTGGTTGCCGACGGTCGCGCGTCGTCGTGCCTGACACGGTACGAGTGGAGCTGCTGACCAGTCCAGAGGGGAACGCATCGGAGGAGAGTCAAGTTTCTCCGTTTGCGCTCAGTATTCTTTGACATGCCGAGCGCGGTGGTAGCTGTTGGCGGTTGTGCCGCAACTTGTGCGTGCGTCTTCGCGTCGGAGTGCGCGGCGGCACGAGTGGACCTGACGACCACATCAGAGTTGGACCACAGAGCAGTTTCTCCGTTTGCATGTTCGCTCAGTATTCTGCGACATGCGGAGCGCGGTGGCTGTCGACGGTTGTGCGTCGTCGTGCGCGGCGTGCGGTGGTAAAATTGGAGCGGCCAGCCGCATGAGGACTTTTCATCGTCGGATGGGAATGATGTAAATCAAAACAGCCCTTCTGAGGGCTACAAAACTGCCCCACAAGAGAGAACGGATAATTTTCCAGGTTACGGTTTCAAGTGAAATTACTATGAGATAGCTGTTATAAATGAAATGAACAGAATTTGTACGACTTGATTGAAAATTTGTTCAATTTCTTCAACCTAGAAAAATGGTTACTTTGATGAAGAAAATGAGCATTGTTAAACAGTGTTGCCAAATTTGATTGAATAAGTACTTTAACCGTTTAAAATGTGCAATACTTAACCATGATATTAAATTATTATTTTTATAAGTATTAAGCTTTTAATAAATCTAGTCCGCCAATTTGCAAAAGTATGATTTGCATATTAAAATGAATTTGATGAACATTAATCAAACCAATATTGCAAATAAATCCTATGGCATCACTGATTCTTACCCCTCTCTAATCGAACCAACCACGTTCGAGAGGGGAAAACGAACCGCCTTGCCGTATAAAAGCAAACTGCTTCTTCCCATTTTCTCTTATTCTTTGCCAACTCTTTGACGAAAACGCATCAGCGGAGCGCTCAGTTCACTTCCTTCAGTATGCTTTGGCAAGCCGATCGCGATGGTCGAAGGCGGTTGCGCGCGCGTGCGTCCGCTTTCGCATCGTCACGTATTGCACAGCATCGCCTCGCAAACCCACCATCGGAGTCAACGCCACCATCGCCGTACTGGATTTCGCAATCATAACTACCGAATTTCACCTTTAGTAAGCAAATAAATTGAAACAGCCCTTATGAGGGCTACAATTCTATATTTTGTGCAAGAGTTGATTCCGAATTAAGTGAAGACATGCAAATGCCGACATTTTAAAAACATCTACTACGCGAGTGCGGTAAAATTGCATGAAATGGGGTGCTTACGCTACCACGGCACTGGAAATCTAAAATTTTACGACGATCACCTAATTATGTCAGATTTTGCACGCTAATAACTCAGCCATTAATAGTATTATTTCCAAATATTTCATATTAATCGTTTGGAAATGTATGTACGTACCATTTATGACAAATAATCAAATTTATTGATTTTCAACAGCAAACTATTGAAAATTTGGGAAAAGTAAGCCGATGTTTTAACCAGCCGATTGCGTGCGAGCACATTTTTGCGTTTTGCCGTCCAGTTAAATTCTTCTCATCTTCCATCATTCGTTCATGACCTTTCTAGGGGATTGCATTGAAGGAGGGCTAGCCAGTTTCTCCGTTTGCGTTTGCCAATGTTCCTCCACAAGAATGAACCGAATAATTTTCTAAGGAAGACGAAGCGCTGGGTCACAAATAATGTCAAAATCGGCACAGTCTCAAAGCCGGAGTAGCGGAGTAGTGGAAATATAATTGCTTCTTGTAGCATCCATGATACACTCCATATAAATTTACAAATGCGAGTTGATCGGAAATTTCCAATAATTTTCTTAAACTTAGAGAAATTGCAAGTTTAATGAAGAAATGAAGATTATTTCTCAACCAAATTTCAATCAAATCAATTCAAATCAATTAAAAATCAAAACTCTCTGTGCCCATTTTTGCCGAAAAATCTGGAAGAAAGCTACTACGATTAAAAGAAATTCTTTGATAAATAATAATATATAGGCAATTCCAGTCATCAAATTAGCAAAAGCTTAATGATTTGCATTTTTGATTGATCTGTTTGATTGCAAAGTAAGCTGTATGGCATTACTGATTCTTACCCTTCGTCAAACTAATTCTTCTTCTATCAAACCAATTCTTCTACTTCTTCTTCTTCTTATGGACGTCCCAAAACAAAGTCTCGTCGCTGTTCTGACTTTTGTTGCCAAAACAATGAAATTTGTTGAACTCACGTGCAATAATTTGACTAAATTATGGTTCGAACAGCTTTTTCAAGGGCTTTATCAATTTTCTGAAAGAGTAAATGGCAGATTTTCCGATAAAGTGATGCTGGTCACATAAGTGTCAAAACTGCCGAATTTTGAAACCTACTATAATATACTAAACAAAATGCAACAGCATTGTGCGGAAATTAAACCGTGTCTTTTCATCTGGTCGTGTCTCTGAATCTAGCGAGTGCGCTTTCTTCTTGCGCTACCATTAACGCAGTGTATAGGATTTCCGCCGGCTTCGCTTAGGCTTCAAACTGTGGATAACTGACACTGAGAAAGATTACAAGTGGTAGTCGATACGCGTATCTGTCAATGGATAAGCAAAATAGGGCGGAATTAAAAGGTACAAAACTTATTACACTCATTTGAAGAGGGTATTCTGCTTAGAGAGTTCGAAAAGTCGGTACAAGTTCAAACACTATTTTGTAATTATTTCCAATACCGGAATTCTCAAACTTGTAGAATTTACCTTGTTTCTTATGATATGATTATTTTTATTGATTCAAACTATTGATTCCACCAATAACAAACTGCTTTACGTAGTTTACGTCATGCGGTTGTGTCTTGTACACGCCCCTCTAATTTTTTCGATAGCATGCTTCTGAACTGAGATAATAGCAAATGAATGTAAATTTTTGCAAATGAATGGTTGCAACCTTGATTCTAATGTAACGTTTTATTCTGGTGTCGTTACATGTTTTCTGATGTTCCATCCTCAGGATACATGAGGATGACTTTCTTCAAAGTCCCTGATAAAAATTTCCAATAGAATCACCATAAACTACCATTAAATAATGATAAATTTGACTGTTCAACAACAAATTATATTGTGTACTTATTTTCCTGCTGAAAATGCTCTACTGAAACTACAATACGTGAACAATAAAATCTATGGCACTAGAGATTTCAATAATAAAAACACTATAAATTGTATGGTAGTTGACTCAATTTGCTCCAGAAAATTTGGATTTTTTTATGGTAAAGATACATAACAACCTCCATTTTCTATTGTAAAAGTGACATTTACAATACATGCTATGGTGGAAAACAATAGAGTCTGTTGTTACTCTATCGTTTTAAACAATTGAATTAATGGAAACTACCATTCATTTCAGCGTATTGTAACAATACATTCTGTTGTATCTCTATGATCTTTTTTATCAGGGGTAACAATGGTGCAAGAAAATGAAAACTTCCCCCGAAAAACTCGAACGATAAAATGATAAATATCACAGATCAGTTAATTTCCTACTGAATATCATCTCAAACGTGCCAGAGTGCCAATCAAACGCCGGAGGGCAGGACACTGTATAGGATGCTAAATTTTTAATTAAAATTTAATGCTATCGCCGCGCCGGTCGATAGGGGTTTCACTCGACAAACGGTCACCATCATGAACGAACGGAACGAACTACCTGTGGTTCGACGCAAACTTTCACGACGTGCTTCCATGCCTTGAAAATGTCTAACGGGCGAATTGTTTTTGATTATGCGCTACTATATCGAGTTGACCGCTCGATAAGCAATTTACCTTTTCCCTCGACAAACCGTCTGCGCCAGAGCCAGAGGGATGAGCTGGAATGGGTGAACCAGGTGCCACAACAGTGAAGATACAGAAGCGTGCAGCCGCAGAATTCCCTGGCAGACAGGAACATGGCTCTCTGGAGCGCGAGCGTGGGCCCCAAACGGCGGTAGTTAGTGTCTCAAATGCATATAAATTGCCATTTGCTGGCAGCGCGAGTTATCTCGCGCCTGGCCGCCGCCGCCTGGTGGGGGTTGGTTGTAGCGTTTATGCTTTGCCACGGGGGACGATTCATGGTTAAATTTATGATTTCATTTAATGGAGAAACCATGCTGCGCGCTGCAGCAGTCAGTGGGGCTGATGCGGAAAATAATGGCTCCTGCTCGCGGCGCGACAAGGAAAAAAAAAAGACGGCTACATGTTGCTTTTTTCCTGTGGAATGCAAAAAGGAAAAGTTGTATGCTATGGAAATGTGGAAATATGGGAAATATAGCTTGGTTTTTAATGTTGTAATTTGAACAAAAATGTCTAGGAGCCATATGAGCATATAGCATGAGTATGCCTGGATGACCTTGCACGAATTGTAATCCGTAGTTGCTATATTGCGAACAATAGAAATTTCACACGGAACCAACAAATCTCAACAAACAAAGCTTTGGAGTACTTTATCTGGTTTACCGCTTTCAGTGTGCATCTTCAAGAGTTCCGAACTTTGTTTAGTCAATAACATCGCCGGCCACGTGCTTACGATCATCGAGGAAGGGAAGGGATGTTAGTATCAAGGGGAATGACACACCCTTTTATAATCGGAAAATCCGCATTTATCTGTTCCTAACCGTCGCTAACCGCTGCTAACAGAGCGGCAGTTAGACGCGGCTCTCAAACTTTGAAGATGCACATCTCGAGTTCTACTGCATTAAATAGGCTGAAAATTTGATGTATGTTTACATGTGATGAACAATCGACTAAATTTCCAGTTAGATCAGTCCTCTGGAGCTGGAGATTTGCATACCCGGTTAAAAACTAACCATAGGGTATGTGGTGAAAACCATTCCTGTACCATACAGTGTACCAGCTACAATATAGTGTATTGTAATGGAATGGTTTGCTAAAAGCTGTGCACATTGTAGCTACTATACACTTACATCCGATCTTTATGTAACAATATATTATACTGTTTTTCTTACGTTTGAACCATTCACTTTTCCGAAACAATCTTTTTCCGTGCATTTTTAATTATTTATTCAGTTTTAGATTTTTCCGTGCTTTGTTTTGTTGATGTTCGTGACTTTTTTGTTGCAAAAGAAAAGAAAGAGAAAAAAGTGAATAAGTTGAAACATCAATTTAAAGTCAATAAAATGTTTAAATAAGAGGTAAACTAGGGTTCATAAGGGCTGCAGATCCAAGAGATATGGCGGGCTAGATATGTAGAGTGCGATGAGAGGAATAGTAGGAAAGTAGGTTAACCCGGAAAGACAGGTCAGATTACCGTAAATCAGTGGATGAGTTCAACACTATTCTTTCTGTATTTGCATTTAGGGGAGTTTTCTCCCCTTCTCTCATGTGAACTTGCTTTGTACCACTACCGAATTAAATGCGATTTATCTTTGAGGTAGAACCATTTTTAACATATGGACTGGACTGGACACTGAAACGACTTATGATATAAGTTCATCTTCGCTGTTTAACCTAACTTATAGTCGAATCGAACTTGACAATTTTCTCATGAGTTTCTATGTACATATTTCAAAGTTCAGTCAAACTGGAGTCTCAATATTGCAATAACGGTTAAGCACGCTGTAATGATACTTATATACCTCGTCACCCACTTCATGCAACTACATTACACAGCGCAATATTTTTCTGTCTCAAGAGCAAACGTATGTGTCTCCGAAGGATTTTGGGCCGCTGAATCCGAATTCCGGCTCAGATTTGCTCCAACACGTCACAATTTTGAGCTATACCTTAATTTATAGGGCAAAATATGCGATTTTGGGCTTTTTTGACTGCAAGCCATTAAGCTTGGAAATATTTTTTTTAAGCAATCAAAAGGTTAATTGGTCAATTAACACCTAAATTAACGACTCATGCAAAATATTTCGTTTTACCAAATCAAATTTGATAGATTTAAGCATTTTATGTTAGTATGAAAACTTGCATGCAACTTTTGGAGGATGACTTGTATGGGAAAAATCGTACCTAACATAAATCGCTTAAAACTATCAAATTGGATTTGGTAAAACGAAATATTTTGCATGAGTCATTAATTTAGATGTTAATTGACCAATTAACCTTTTGATTGCTTAAAAAAAATATTTCCTTGCTTAATGGCTTGCAGTCAAAAAAGCTCAAAATCGCATATTTTGCCCAATAAATTGAGGTAAAGCTCAAAATTGTGACGTGTTAGAGCAAATCTGAGCTCGGATTCGGATTTAGCGGCCCAAAATCCTTCGGAGACACATAAGTTTGCTCTTAGGACAGACAAAAAGTTAATTTTTGTTACGCTGTGTCTAATAACACTTAGCGCGCTCGGCATAGTTCCATCAAGCCGCTCAAAGCGTTGCCACAAAAAATGCTTAGTTTGCAAAACCCAGTTATCTGGCTGGTGGGACATGGGAGCCTAAGCTGCAACTGTTAATGCAATCAGAGACTACTCAGACTTAGACGAGTTTAGGTTTGTTTGGCTAGAACTGCCATGACCGAAGGAACATGGCGAGATAATATAACATTATATGGTTTATGTAATGTAAAACAATACAACATAACAAAAGAGAACGATTCCTGAACCATTTGATTAAATGTATAGCCAGTAGTGAAATTACAATTAAAAACAATACATTTACGGTACATTTTATTGTTTGAAACTATACATGTACCATACAATGTACGGTATATTAAAGCCCACGTATCAGTATTTCAAACAATTCAATTACAATAAAATATATGGTTTTGCAAAAAAATATATATATGCATATATGCAGAAAAATATTTTTTTGTATTGTTACGATACTTAACCTGTATAATATATTGTAAAAATCTTATTTACAATTCACTGTATGGTGTCTACATTACATCTTATTGTTTTTGTAATTTTTATTTTTACAGTGGTGTCTATTGTAAAAATATGGTTCTAAATAGTATTGTTACAGTACAACGTTCGGTTTTTCTACTGTATTTTTTATTTGGGTAGTTAAAGTATCGAGGGTTCTGATGATGAAAGAGACGGAAGATAGCAAAACTATCACGGCGTCCTGTATCACCTTAACGACGATTAGCAACGGATAAATGCAGATTTTTCCGGTTAGCAAAGGATGTGTCATTCCCCCTGGTTAGTATAATGTGTGTGGTAATGAGATTTGTATTGTCATTTGTATGTCTAATATATCTGTGACGTTTTGGTTGTCTATTTGTCTATGGAAATTTCACTGTAAATAAGCTCATAATAAATATATAATAAGGCATTTTATGAGACGTTTCAAATCAGCTGTTTTTTTTTAGTGTTAACCAGTTTTGAAGTACTACCAGTGGGCCTAAAGACACTATATGCAAAGACACGAAATGTTCCAATTGGAATTCCAAATTTGCTGTCAATGTCATTCCAATCGAGCAGGAGACCTGTCAAACGCGCTTTAAAAGCATTGCTCGACAGCATCATCGTCATGACGCGACAATCATCATCAACAGCAACAATCATCAGATTTCGTGTCTTTAGCATACAGTGTCTTTAGGTGATTCCAACGGCGATTCCAAAAACGACGGGTTTGATTCGTCGTGTTCAGTTAGCAAATCCACGTACAATACATGAATTGAATAATAGAGTCATAGCTGAGTAATAGCTGGATAATGGTGTCAATGGCTGAGCACAATGACAGCTGAGTATTGGTCTGAAGTATGACTTGTTTTGTAAAGTCCACATCGCTTCTTCAGCCTTAATACAGACTTAGTTCAACTTATGTTCTTGACTATTCAGACACAACAAGTAATGCTCTTGTTTTCGAGGATATGAATACAGTTGTGTGTGGTGTATGTGCTAAGGTGAGTGACTATAAATCAGGAGTTCGAGTTTAATTCTCAGTCTTCCCACAGATTAATCTATACATGGTAAAAAAAGGCTCACGAAAGTGTTATTCTTTTATTTTTACACAATTATTAAATTTAATTGATAACTGATTAAGCACACATCAAACCTTAAATCAGCCTTCTAATGAACCTCAGATCAGGTAAAGGTTGAATAAAATCACCAAAATTAGTTGTTTAGGAGCTGAATAAACGATTGTTCCTATTGTGCTCAGCTTTTGATCAAATGAAGGCTGATTTAAAATCTTTAAAATAGTTGGAGAAACGTTTGTACAGCATCAAATTGTTACCAGGGCGTCTACCCCCGTTAGTTTGACCGCTTCTAATCTGGAAACTTTTTAATTTGTTCAAACTCAAAATGGTTCAAACGCCATTCTGCTCATGTAACGGGGTGATTAAAAATTAACCCCGTTGGTTTGCATGAGGTGTCACTCAAACCAACGGGGGTAGACGGTATAAGTTAAATGCTTCATTACTTGACAGGTGTTGAATAAAAGTTATCTTGCATTATAGCTATACTAAAATGCGACAGATTTAGGGTAATGATGTAATGCTTGTGGTTACTTCCCAAACATCATTGCTGAACAATAGATGAACAATCTGCTCTAAGGCTTAATTAAAAAAAAAATGGGCTCCATATTTAAGCTCATAAGCTGATAAGCTGATACTCAGCTATTCAGTTGGGTTGGATTGTTTTCGACAACATTCCTGTGAGGTGAAGTCGGGCTGGGTAGGTCAACTTGGTCAGTGACCGATGTCAACAATCGATAGGTATTCCAAGAAATTATATAGCCGGTACGTGACTTTATTGCTCAGGTAGATAAGATATCTAGCTAAATTGAAAGCTAACTGTGAATGCGCAAATCGATCCAGAAGCTTTTCGTGATGAAGGCACTCCTCAATTCAATGCAAATCCTCGTGTACGTGCCACACGATAAATGTATGCGCAAATAGTTATGTGCCCTATACATGTAGCAGGCTCTGTCCCACTGGGAACGTAATTCCAATCAAGAAGATAAGAAGAAAACAGATGCATTTAAATAAGATTAGATAACCCAAGACATCGCATTAATTTCGTTTTCGTTCTTGATTCTGTTCCAACCTGGGTTCAGATCACAGTTGCAACTCCAACACGACTGAGGTTCGCTAGTGCCGAAATTTGAATTACGTTTGCTTTCTTAGAACATTTTTCACCGATCCTGTTCCAAACCAGGTTCAAGCACGAATTCGACATTAGTGACATATTTGGCAAGAATCAGTTAGTGTTCAGACTGTTGCTAAGAAGAACGAAGAACGTTTATTTGGTGCTTCATAGAAAAAAAACTGGTGGAGAACTTAGCCGATTGCCATTCGGACACGACGTAGGAAAGTGTTGAAACTAAACAATATTACATGTAAGTATCAAGCAGCTCAAAAGAACCAAAAAATGTCTATCACAGCGTTGTCATTCATATTTTACGACCGATAGACCGATAAAGATAGAGTTTTTCTGTCAAAGAAACATTTTTAGAGAACAAGTTCGTGCGTGTTTTGTAGAAGAACTTTTTTAACAGAAGTTTTGTTTTCATATTAAAATCATCAAAAATGTCTGGAAAAAAGCAATTTTTCGTCATATTTTGCAATCTTTTGAAAATTTGAGCCTTCTAAACTATTTTTACTATTTTTAAGTTCACGTTCAAGAGACTAAGAAAGTAGAAGTTATTAGCTTTCAATTCGTGCATTGAAAAAGTTTGTACGATTGCTAGTTTAGTAGATATAGGGTTTCAAAGATAGGCAAAATTGAAAAATTTGAAATGTGATTAACTCATTTAGCAGTGGTTTCTGACACTATGTTCCATGGGAACTTTTTCATCTCTCATCAAGACCTTCATTCATTCATTTATTTAGTTAACATAAAATTCATGATAATACTGATTCAACAATTTGCCGCCATAATGCTCGATTTGCAGCTGCAGCTCTCCAACGTCGGTCACGCCCAACACTCGCCAGATAACGCTCCACCTGGTCCGCCCATCGTGCTCTCTGCGCTCCACGCCTTCTTGTACCAACCGGATGGTTAGCAAACACCAACTTTGCAGGGTTGTTGTCCGGCATTCTTGCAACATGCCCTGCCCATCGTATCCTTCCGGCTTTGGCCACTTTCTGGATGCTGGGTTCGCCGTAAAGTGCAGCGAGCTCGTGGTTCATCCTTCTCCGCCACACACCGTTCTCCTGCACACCGCCGAAGATCGTCCTTAGCATCCGTCGCTCGAAAACTCCTAGTGCTTGCAGGTCCTCCTCGAGCATCGTCCATGTCTCGTGTCCGTAGAGAACCACCGGTCTTATTAACGTCTTGTACATGGTACATTTGGTGCGGGGGTGAATCTTTTTTGACCGCAGTTTCTTCTGGAGCCCATAGTAGGCACGACTTCCACTGATGATGCGCCTTCGTATTTCACGGCTCACGTTATTGTCAGCCGTTAGCAAGGAACCGAGGTAGACGAATTCTTCTACCACCTCGAAAGTATCCCCGTCTATCGTAACATTGCTGCCAAGGCTTGTCCTGTCTCGCTCAGTCCCACCCGAGGTCCCACCTACCAGCATGTACTTTGTCTTAGCCGCATTCACCACCAGTCCGACCTTTGCTGCTTCACGTTTCAGGCGGGTGTACTGTTCTACCACCGTTCCAAGTGTTCTAGCAATAATATCCATGTCATCCGCAAAACCGACAAATTGGCTGGATTTCGTGAAGATCGTACCCCGGCTGTTGAGCCCGGCTCGTCGCATAACACCTTCCAGGGCGATGTTGAATAGTAGGCAGGAAAGTCCATCACCTTGTCGTAGTCCCCGTCGAGATTCAAATGAACTGGATAGTTCACCCGAAATCCTTACGCTGTTCTGCACACCGTCCATCGTTGCTCTTAACAGTCTAGTCAGCTTCCCGGGAAAGCTGTTCTCGTCCATAATTTTCCATAGCTCTGTGCGGTCGATACTGTCGTATGCCGCTTTGAAGTCGATGAACAGGTGATGCGTTGGGACCTGGTATTCACGGCATTTCTGGAGGATTTGCCGTACGGTGAAGATCTGGTCCGTTGTCCACCGGCCGTCGATGAAACCGGCTTGGTAACTTCCCACGAACTCATTTACTTAAGGTGAAAGACGACGGAAGATGATCTGGGATAGCACTTTGTAGGCGGCATTCAAAATGGTGATCGCTCGAAAGTTCTCACACATTAACTTGTCGCTTTTCTTGTGGATGGGACAGATTATCCCTTCCTTCCACTCCTCCGGTAGCTGTTCGGTTTCCCAGATCTTGACTACTAACTGGTGCAGACAGGTGGCCAACTTTTCCGGGCCCATCTTGATGAGTTCTGCTGCGATACCATCCTTACCAGCCGCTTTGTTGTTTTTGAGCTGGTGGATGGCATCCTTAACTTCCCTCAGCGTGGGAGTTGGTTCGTTCCCTCCTCTGCTGCACCAACATAGTCATTTCCTCCGCTGCCTTGGTCCTCCGTGCCTACATTCTCTTCGCCATTCAGGTGCTGATCGAAGTGCTGCTTCCACCTTTCGATCACCTCACGTTTGTCCGTCAGGAGGCTCCCGTCCTTATCCCTGCATATTTCGGCTTGCGGCACGTAGCCTTTGCGGGACGCGTTGAGCTTCTGATAGAACTTGCGTGTTTCCTGTGAACGGCACAGCAGTTCCATTTCCTCGCACTCCGCTTCTTCCAGGCGGCGCTTTTTCTCCCGGAAGAGACGGGTCTGCTGCTTCCGCTTCTGTCTGTATCGCTCCACATTCTGTCGGGTTCCATGCTGCAGCATTACCGCCCGCGCTGCATCCTTCTCCTCCAGAACCGCTCTGCACTCCTCGTCGAGCCAATCGTTTCGTCGACTCCGTTCTACGTACCCGATAGTGCTCTCGGCTGCGTTGTTGATGGCTGCTTTGACTGTACTCCAGCAGTCCTCTAGAGGGGCCACATCGAGCACACCCTCGTCCGGCAACGCTGCCTCGAGATTCTGCGCGTATGCGGTGGCGACATTCGGTTGCTTCAGTCGCTCTAGATCGTACCGGGACGGTCGCCGGTAATGTACGTTGTTAATAACGGAGAGTTTTGGGCGCAGTTTAACCATCACCAGATAGTGATCTGAGTCGATATTAGCGCCACGATAGGTCCTGACGTCGATAATGTCGGAGAAGTGCCGTCCATCAATCAGAACGTGGTCGATTTGCGATTCCGTTTGTTGTGGTGATCTCCAGGTGTAACGATACGGGAGACTGTGCTGGAAGAAGGTGCTATGAATGGCCATGTTCTTGGAGGCGGCGAAATCGATGAGGCGTAGGCCATTTTCGTTCGTCAGCTGGTGGGCGCTGAACTTTCCAATCGTCGGTCTGAATTCCTCCTCCTGGCCTACCTGAGCGTTTAGATCCCCTATGATGATCTTGACGTCGTGGTTTGGGTAGCGGTCGTACTCGCGTTCGAGCTGCGCGTAAAATGCGTCTTTGTCATCATCAGTGCTTCCGGAGTGTGGGCTGTGCACGTTTATTATGCTAATGTTGAAGATTCGGCCCTTGATCCTCAACCTGCACATTCTTTCGTCGATCGGCCACCAACCGATCACGCGCCTCTGCATGTCGCCCATCACTATAAAAGCTGTTCCCAGCTCACGTGTGTTGCCGCAACTCTGGTAGATGGTATGATTACCTCTAAACGTTCGCACCAAAGATCCTGTCCAGCACACCTCCTGCAGCGCTACGATTCCGAACCCGCGGTCCTGCAGTATATCGGCGAGTATGCGGGTGCTATCGGTCCTAAAAATATCCAAAACCCGAAACCAAACACCCTGTTTAAAATTTATTTATATATACATACATAAATATATTGTAAAAGTGACATTTACAATACATGCTATGGTGGAAAACCATAAGGTCTGTTGTTACTCAATCGTTTTAAACAATTGAAATAATGGTGTAAATACCATTCATGCCACCGTGTTGTAACAATACATTCTGTTGTATCTCTATGATCTTTTTTATCAGGGTGGGTTGATGCGTCGTGAGCGTCGTGAGTGATACTGAAACGGTGTCCGGCCATTTGGCCGAATGTCGTTTGGCAGAATGCCATCTGGCCGAAAGGATCGTTTGGCAATTTCTAATTTTAGTTTAAACAATTTTTAATTTTACCATTGAGGAATTGGTTGGCGTTGAACATGTGTTTTTTGCGCAGAGATTTTTCCTTTTTTGAATCATAGGCTGTTTTTGCCGAGTTATATTAATGTGGAGAGCATGCTGGCATGCTCATTTGAGTTCATCATTTATTCTTCGGCCAAATGACCCTTTCGGCCAATTATCATTCGACCAAATGACCCGGAACCCACTGATACAAAAAAAGTCTCAAAAACTGATACAAAAAAATGTCAATGATTTCATACATTTGTCCTACCCACACAATCGGACTTGATCGCGCCTCTAAAAACTCCCATGCTGCGTACCTTTCTCAACCGCTATCTTGTCGCGTACTTCTTTAGTCTTTGCGTAGTCACTTATAATCCTTTTCATGCCACATAGGCAATAGATACTTAGTTTCCGCTTCCATGTTGCGCATCTGTTACAAGATTACTTGCCCTGGTACAAAGTGTAAACTAACAACTTCTGCTCTCATGTTGCGTCGCCAATAGGCCTTGACGGCGCCGCAGTGCTGCCGCCTAGCGGGAGTCGTATGGCGAACGTGAGAAAAAACGAGACAAAACACGTTTGGTTATACTTCTTCACGCACACGATGACAGATACAAATGGGATTTCCCATTGGAGTGAGTGCATTTTTGCTGCCGTCAGAGCCAATTGAATTTTCATTCAAATCCGCTTCCATGCTGCGTATCATTTACGCTTACATGTCGCAAAGCCAGTTGGATTTTCCATACAAGTCCGCTTCCAAGTCGCGTAGCACCCAGGGGGAATGACACTTCCTTTGCTAATCGAAAAAATCTGCATTTATCCGTTGCTAACTGTCGTAAACCGCGTCTAAATGCTGCTGAGTTACCAGTGGTTAGCGATGGTTAGGAACGGATAAATACGGATTTTCCGGTTAGAAATGTCATTCCCCTTGATAGCACCAATCAAATCTATTCCACACTGATTGATATGTGAATTCTCAATATCCATCAGTTTTTAATGATACAAGCTCCAGCTGCAGCCCAAGGAACAAACACTTTTATATTTACCTGACGATATCTGTCGTGAATAGAGACTGATTATTAAGTGATCTGAAAATATATATTATTCGATATGCACGAATATGAAAACATTATTAGTTTTAGATATGCGTGCATAGATGTCGTCTGAAAAGCCTTAAGACCCGATGTGAGGCGGGGAAAACAAATCCCGACAATCGTCAAAATGAACTTACGTGGGGTTGAAACAAAAATCCTCAGTTTTGTGACGAATTCTGTGTGGGCCGGTCGACATCTTTGTAGTTCAATTAGTTTGTTTAGCATGAATAGTTTATTAATTTACTACACAGTACACACTTAGAAAAAATGACGGATTACGGTAAAATTTTACCGTAATCTCAACAGCTGAACGTACGGTAAAAAGTTCGGTGATTTTTCAAACCACCGAACGTACTGCGAATCTCAGGAAAATGCATCTGTCAAAATTACCGGAACGTTCGGTACTTTTTACAAATTTACCGTAAAAATCGCAGAACGTTCGGTATGTTTGTTTACAAATGCATTCTCAATATCACTGAACGTACGGTAAATTTTCCTGCAGTTACAGAAATGATTATCTTTTATTATTCCAATATCTTGTGCTTTTGATATACTGTACGTTATTCTCCTCAATAATCGTTTCAATACTTCTTTAACTGATCAAAATTTGCCTCTTCCTGTAAGTAAATTATTGTGCAGAATTTGTTGTTGAGCGTACTGCTGTACCTTGTTCTCTAACTTGTTCCACAGTTCTTGGCAAGATGGCCCCCTCATTAGCAAAAAAATGGCACTATCAAGGGCACTTTATCCAGTGTTAGGCAACCATAAGTCAAAATGCCCCTCCTGACCATACCCGATACATTTTATATTCAAAGACTTCAGAAGTGATTACTCAAGAACTCACTTGAATCGCATAAACATTAAGTGGCATTCAATAGGTTATAAAGCGCTTTTTACTCGAATTCCTGAGACTTCCAGTTAAGCCGAAAAGTTTCATTTTTTATTGTCCGTTTTTTTTAAATATCCAATTTAACTAGCCATTTGACTAGCATGGTACTTAACAGGTTAGTGGTTAGCAACTGCTCTGAATATGTCGTCTAGCTTCAACGAATGCTTTAACTGTAATTTTGACGTCCTATCTTGCGAACTACCAAGACAGTTTGATGTTAATTTTCACACATTGATGTTAATTTTCTTGAAGTTACATTTTTAGTCTTGTAAGAGAGGACAAAGCATTAGTTAAATCATGTCTTCATGTTAATTTGGTTGCAAGAGCCAACCCTTTTTACGTCTCGTAGACTTATTATACTTTACTGAGCAATGATAACTTCAATATATATCACCTGAGGTGGGTCCACAACAATCTCAGTATCTGTTCAGTTATATTCGCATTTGGAACATATTCAAATACTTTTTTGTTCCTGTTTTTCTAGTCACGCTCAGCCTAAAGTTTAGCTTTGTCTTTCGCCTTCTCAGCTGCCACTTAATTGGTGTGAAATTTCATTTTTAATGGTTAACTATAAAGCCCAGATTGGAGTTCAAGAGAAATCGCTCAAGAAACTTCTAGAACGATTCCTGGCAGAAACATTCTACGGTGACTGCCATTTGAACTGTCATTTCTTCGCAACTGCGTACTGCGATCGAAGAAAAAACGGTTTCTTAAGCGATTCAGCCAAGGAATTTCCCATGCATCAAGATTGGCCGAGAAATTCATTCTGATCTGCAAACAACCCTTAAATCTGCGTTGGCTGGTAATCTGTTTCTTACGAAATTTACGACACTGTTGCGTTTTTAGTACTTTAATTTTTAATAACACAATTCGCCTTTTAGGGCTCTACAAAGAATCGACTATATCTGCCTTGCAGGTCTTACTGCCTTCAACGGCATTTCCACCTTCAACGGCTTTTTCCGCCTTCAACAGCTTTTCATTCTCCGACGGATCTTTCTGCCATCGAGTTTTACGCCTAGTCGGCTCTTCTGCCTATAACATTTTTTCTTCTTTCCGCCTTCAACGGCTTTTCTATCTGTAATCCTTTCCGCCTTTTACGGCTATTTCAAGAATGTCGCCTTCATTAGCTTTTATCGCCTTCATTGGCTTTCATCGCCTTCACTGGCTTTTAATAGCAACGGCAAAATTTGATTTCAAAATATTGTTTCACCTCTACGCCTTCCTCGGCCATCCGGTTAACAAATCAATACTTCATTCATCATTCAGCATTTAAGTCTAGATTTAGGAGAACAACCTCATTCAACGAGTATCGATATCACAATCAACAAAACTTAGAATTTTTCACAGTTCTTTATTTCTTTATCTGACAATAGTGATTGTCATCGATTTAAACTAAACAATACCGATCACCATCAAAATCTCTCACAGGTTGATCATTGTCATTAATCGAAGATACAAATAGATTGTTTGATTCATATTGAACAGTTAGTACACAATATTTACCTTTTTGATTCCAATGTTGAAATTCAATTACAAGTCATCACCTGGAGGTCATCACCACTCTGCATGCACCACACACACACACACACACACACACACACACACACACACACACACACACACACACACACACACACACACACACACACACACACACACACACACACACACACACACACACACACACACACACACACACACACACACACACACACACACACACACACACACACACACACACACACACACACACACACACACACACACACACACACACACACACACACACACACACACACACACACACACACACACACACACACACACACACACACACACACACACACCACTCGTCTCTTTCTTTTTCCAAAGACAACACTTCCCGAACCGAAATTAAACTAATTTCACATGCACTGTTCACCGTTCTCGTCGCCAATGTGAGAATCTTTCTCTGTAATGATTATTCAACAACTGTATTCATTATTTGTATACACTTTATTACCGATACTTCAATATTACATACAATGATTCACACTCCAGACAACAATAACAACATCTCAACATATAACAGATACTCAATGTAAACATACACGCTAAACGTAATACAGTAATACAATAATTTATTATGTGCACACCACAAGGTACCACAAAAACAAAGGTACATATAATTCGATAAGGTATGCACTGTTTCTCTTCGCCGTTTTGCCTTCGCCGCACCATAGACATCGGGAAAGATATCGCACTTTCCATAATTTCGACTTCGACCTTACCGTTGAGGTCGAAATGCGTATCTGTCATAAGATGGAAATACTGAGTTGGAATTAAAAGGAACAGTACTTTACTCGATTTCCTTACGTAAAAGTTTTTTTTTTACACAACCGATTTAGCTCTGTTTACTCAAAATTGAGTAATGCGCAGGAGATTTAATGTTGAGTTGATGCACTCGAGCAAGAGTTGGGCTCTGTCGCTAATCTTTCTTTGAAAACAATAAAGAAACCGCATGAAAAAGGAGATGAAAGAGAACTCAAAAATGATTTTTTCGAACTGCACTTACTT
>NC_085136.1:64149000-64177814 GCF_035046485.1 Aedes albopictus
AAACCGTATTAACCTTCATCCAGCCAACGTACATTTTGCACCTTCGGAAAAACACTAAAATGGTCATAACTTTTTTGTTTTTCGATGGATTTTGATGAAATTTTCTCAACTTCCCGAAAAACACTTCTAGTTTATTATGCCGGGGATATGGTGCATGGTCCACATGGTTCCGAAGTTATTCCGGATTGTCTTTGGGTACCAAAATTGGCCACATACTTTGCGCAACATATATCTCAAGATCCCGATCACTCTATCTTATCAGGATTCTGAGATATAGAAGTTTGAATATTTTTGACCTTGGCGCCATCTAGCGGACGATTCTCGAACCAAAGACGCCACTGCCAGATAGTTCTTAGCCTGCTGAACAACTTTGCTGAAAACGGCATGCTTGTACCTCATTAGGGTATAGAGATAAACGTGCTTGAATTTTTCAGACACAATGTACCACCTAGCGGATAAATCCCAAACCAAAGACTTCACTATCAGATAGTTCGAAGCTTGAGATATATGTTGCGCAAAGTATGTGGCCAATTTTGGTACCCCAAGACAATCCGGAATAACTCCAGAACCATGTGGACCAGGCACCCATGTCCCCGGCATAATAAACTAGAAGAGTTTTTCGGGAAGTTGTGAAAATTTCATCAAAATCCATCGAAAAACAAAAAAGTTATGACAATTTTTGTGCTTTTCCGAAGGTGGAAAATGTACGTTGGCTGGATGAAGGTTAAGAGTAGCAATAAAACTGCTTTAAAACCAGTGTTTTTTTTTGGTTTTTAACTATGAGTTTTGAATTTTGGTTTTGTGGACATCTTGAAGAATGCTATAAAACCTTTCATCTATTGCTTTGATAAAAGTAGTCATAACGTTATGAGCTCTGGCTATTGCTATTGGACGCAGTGGCTTAATTTCCCCAACAGGGGAGGAAAAAAAAAAAAAAAAAAATTGCTGTAATAAAGCCGTAATAAAACTCTTCAGAATTTTCTCCAAGAATTCCTTCAGAAATGTATTCAAAACTTCCCCCTGATGGATTCTTTCAGGAAATCTTCCATGAATTCATTCGGAAACTTTCTTCATGGATTTGTTTAGAAATTCGTACAGAAATCTCATAAACAATTCATTCGGTAAATCTTACTTGGATTGCTTCTCAAAATTCTTAATTCACGAAGAATTCAGAAATTCCTTCAAGAATTTATTAAGAAATTCCTTTAGTTATTAATGCAGACATTCTATCATGATTCCTGAGAAAATCTTTTCGAAGTTGCTACAGATATTTTCCGGTGGTTCTTTAGGTGTTTTTTTTTCAATCAAAAAGTCATTCTTGTTTTATTTTATTTATTTTATAACGGATCAATATTTTCAAAATCAGATGTCGCGTACATTTAGTGGACAGATCAAGGTAGTTTTTGATATTTTTTCCTTATTTTTACAATATTAAAAAACCCTAATTAATCCACCTAGCGGTGATGGCGCCTTTCTCGTGCCTTCGAAACCCCATTTCAATAAAACTCTTGCGAAATGTTTATGTATATCGCACTTTCATACAATTAACAGAAACCCATTTCATGATACCAGACACCATATCGTTTATCTGGCTTTTAATGTTTGAGCCTCAAACTCTTAAGAAAAAGACGCTATCTTGAATATGAAGCCGCCATTTAGGATTAAAGATTGCCAACCTGAATGTTCTGGTCTCGAATCCAGACTTCATCCCCATACCAAATATACCAATCCAATACATTGTATCAGGCCCTAAAACTCCATTAAACAGCCGCGATATTAAATTCGGAGCCGCCATCTTAAATTTTAGATCGCCATTTTGAATATCCTGATCGTCATTTTGGACTCTGGAAGTCTTCCCCATACCAAATATATGGTTTTAGAGCCGAAAACTTCATTAAACAGCCGATTGCGCCTAAATCTCCATCAAACAGCCGCCATCTTGAAACTGAAGCCGCCATCTTGGATTTTAGATCGCCATCTTCTACAGCCTCATTTTTTGACATTTTTTGACTCCGGACATCTTCCATGGTTTTAGAGCCTTAAACTTCTTTAAACAGACGCCATCTTGAATTTGAAGCCACCTTCTTGGATATTCTAGTCGCCATTTTAGGAGTCCAGACATCTTCCCCATACTAAATATTCCCATATAGCATGCTTTAACAGCCCAAATCTCTAGTAAACAGCCGCCGTCTTGAATTTTGAGCCGCCACCTTGAACATTTGGCTGCCATCTTGAATTTTGGGCCGACATCCTGGAGCTTCTGGTCTCCAGTGTTGATTTCCGCACAAAACTCGTCAACCATGCTAAGGGTTACAAAAATTGCCGCAGTTTGATTTATCGCATGATAAGCTAGTTCAGTTTTATATACGGCCTGTTCTACCGGTGCTGGTCAGGATCACTGAAATGGCCATAACTCCGGAACGCCTTGGCGGATCTGGACCATTTTGGATAGCAAACAATTCCGGTTCGATTCAAGCTATAATCCGAAAAATCGGCCAAAAAGAAGTGCCTTAAAAGTGAGTGAACTTATTTTGCGCACATCAGGTATCAGTAGGTCGGCTCTAGAGGCACGTTCTCCTTCATTCGGGAAATTTGTGCCTTTTTTCGAAAAATCGTTTTTTGGGTGAACATATAGTTTTTTAGTACGCTAAGTGTGCGAGAAAGGCAAAACACTACTTTCGAGCTTTTTTGCTTTAGTTATCAAACTAAACCAATAGATTCCAAGATCTTTTTGGTAGCAAATTTAATAATCTATCAAATGTGATAAGTTTGATCATTTTCAATTTATATCCAGCTTGAGACAAGCAAAGTCAAAAACATGTAATGTTCAATTAGGCGCCGTCCACAAATTACGTAATGCTCTAGGGGGAGGGGGGAGTACGGCCGAGCGTTGTGGCCCATACAATTTTTTAGGTTTTCATACAAAAAAGCGTTGCGGAGGGGGGAGGGCCTTACTGCCTTACTACGTAACGGTTGATAGTTGACCATATGCGTAAAAATTTTTTTTTCACCAGTCGGAACCGGTTTGCTTGCTAACGTTCATCAGGTTTATCAAAAAACCTAGCCTTGCTGTGACGCATACATAGGTTCAGTTCAATTTTATATTTAGCCGCTTTCGGAGGAACACCCGGAACTGGTTACGGCACTACCGGCTGTCCCTAATGTGATTCTTACCTATTTCTTTTATAACCAGTCATCAGGTTATCAGAAAAGCCGTTTTTGTTGTATCGCATGCATGGGTTTGGTACTCTTTTATATTTGGCCACATCCGTCGAGACCCCCGGAACCGGTTCCGGACAACTACCGGTTCAGATATGGTCTGATACTGTTTTCCTGCTAACCGTTCATCAGGTTATCGAAAATGCCGCTGTTTGATGTGTCGCATGCATGGGTTTGGTAGTCTTTTATATTTGGCCACTTCCAGTGGGACATCCGGAACCAGTTCCGGAACACTACCGGTTCAGATATGGTCTGATTCTGTTTTCCTGCTTACCGTTCATCAGGTTATCGGAAATGCCGCTGTTTGATGTGTCGCATGCATGGGTTTGGTTCACTTTTATATTTGGCCATTTCCGGCGAGGTACCCGGAACTGGTTCCGGAATACAACCGGCTGTCTCTAATGTGGTCCTAATCTATTTATTTGATAATCAGTCATCAGGTTATCAGAAAAGCTGTTACTTGTTGTATCGCATGCATGGGTTTGGTACTCTTTTATATTTGGCCACATCCGTCGGGACCCCCGGAACCGGTTCCGGAACACTTCTGGTTCAGATATGGTCTGATATTGTTTTCCTGCTAACCGTTCAAAAGGTTATCGAAAATGCAGCTGTTTAATGTATCGCATGCATGGGTTTGGTACTCTTTTATATTTGGCCACTTCCGGTGGGACATCCGGAACCGGTTCCGGAACACTACCGGTTCAGATATGGTCTGAGACTATTTTCCTGCTTACCGTTCATCAGATAATCGTAAATGCCGTGGTTTGATGGGTCGCATGCATGGGTTTGGTGCATTTTCATGTCTGGCCCCTTGCAGGGGTACCAATTCCGGAACACCTAAATTACCATAACTCCGGAACGGCTGGACCGATTCGAACCATTTTCAATAGGAAACAATGGGACCAGATTCCGCGTCGAATGAGCCGTCGATCGTTAAAATCGGTTGATATTTACTATCTAAAAGTGAGGTGACCTTTTTTTGTACACATACACACACATACATACACACACAGACATCATCTCTACTCGTCGAGCTGAGTCGATTGGTATATGAAACTTGCCCCTCTGGGGGCTCTATCGAAATTTCATTTTTGAAGTGAACATATAGCCTTTCGGTACACCTTGGTGTACGAGAAAGGCAAAAATATTTTTAACAAAATAAAAAAAAACTGGATTAATTCCAGATTTCATGAATTCCCGATAGAATCCTTGGTGGAATTCCGAAACAATACTTGGATATATTTCTAAATGATGCCTTGTGCGAACTCCTGGAGGAGGAGTCCTCAAAAGAATTGGTGAAGGAATCATTGGAGAAATTTCTGAAGGAATTCCTCAGGAAACATTTTGGAGCAATTTTCAAAAAAAAAAAATGTTGGATTGATTCGTAGAACAATACTCAGATGGATGTTTGAAGAATCTTCTGCAAGAACCCTTGGAAGATTTTTTTGCGAGTTCTTCGAGGAATTCATTGAAAAAAAATCTTTTGAAGTTTTCCTTATCCTCGCAGGAAATAGAAAAGAAATTCATGATGGGATCGTTTTAAAGAATCGTTGGAGAAAATCTTCAAGAAACCTTGGGGGGAATCCCTGAAAGGATATATGGAGTAATGCCTGAAGGTTTCGTTTGTAGGAACTTCGAAAGAAGCAATGGGAATCCTTGGAGAATTTGAAGATATTTTTCAGACGGAATCCGTGGAGGAATTCCTAGATGAATCTTTATAGAAAATTTTAATTGAATCCTAGGAGAAATTTCCTTAGAAGAACACCTGTAAGATTATTTTGAGTTATTCCCTGAGGAATCTTGGTACAAATCCCTGATGAAATTCATGCTGTAATACCTGTTAGAACTCTTGAAAGAATTTAGGTACGAATCTTTAGAGGATATTCTCCATAATAAGAAGAATTATCAAAGGCAATCCCGATGGAATAATGTGAAGAATTCAGAGTTTACATTTACATAATTACAGGGTCTTCAAGAGCGTTTAAACAGTATGAAGCGCCCCAGAGACCCCCTGCAACCCCCTGTAACTCCTGAGATCCCCTAAAACGCCACTGAGACCTACAGAACCTGAGACCCCTGAAACCCCATGTAACACACTTGTCACCGAAGAGTCACGGCGCCGCAGGTTTTTGTTACGCAGAAGTTACTATGACATACTTCTAACAAATAAATACTAACTTGCTAAAAGTAAGTCGCAGTGACTTCTGCGCAACAAAAACCTGCGCCGCCGTGACTCTTCGGTGACAAGTGTGTTACTTGGGACCTATCTGAGACCTCCAGGTTCCTGAAACCCTTGGTACCCCATGGAATATCCATGAAGTTCAAAATGCCCCTGCGACTGCTCTAGAACGAACTCTGTGACCACCACGTACCAATTGAAATCCCTTGAAGCATCTATAAGACCTCCAGGTACCCCCTGAATCCCCTTGAAACGCACCTTAGATCTTCTGATACCCCCTGAAACCCTCTGAAATATTCCTCCAGACCTCCATAGGGTGTCCAGTTAGCCTAGTGGGTAAGGCTACGGATCACCAATCCGGAGACGGCGGGTTTGATTCCCGTTCCGGTCGGAAAAAAATGTCTCGACTCCCTGGGCATAGTGTATCATTGTACTTGCCTCACAATATACAATCTCATGCAATGGCAGGCAAAGAAAGCTCTTCAGTTAATAACTGTGGAAGTGTTGAAAGAACGCTAACTTGAGGCGAGGCAGGCCAAGTCTCAGTGGGGATGTAGAGCCGTAAAGAAGAGGAAGAACCTCTAGGTATTCCCTTGTTACCCTCTAGGACCCTTTGAAATCCCTCTGAGATGTCTCAAAACGTTCCTGAAATCTCTAGCAGTGCCCTCAGACCTCTTCGAGCACCATTTAGACCCTCTGGAACTCTCCTGAAACCCCTCGCTACCTCCTGAAATACCTCTGAGACCCCTGGAACGCCCTTGAGTCACCTTGGGACCTCCTGTAACTCTTCTGAGTTTCCCTAAAACGCCGCCGAGATCTCCAAAAGCACTCCAGAGACCTTCTGGAAACTTATCTTATCTCTGAAACCCCTTGGGACCTCCTAAAACGCTTCTGAGTCTCCCCAAAATGCCTCCAGGACCTCCAAAAGCGTCGGATCACTGTGAGGTCTTCGACAGAGTTGAGTAACTTTCATTGTACACAGACATACATACACACATACACACACACATACAGACATCACCTCAATTCGTCGAATTATAGTAGATTGATGTATGTGACTTGACTATCCTATCCTTCAATTTAAAATCCGGTTTTTGAATGAACATGTATAGCCTTTTAGTACACTTTTGTGAACAACAAAGGAAAAATTGAGACCAATGCGACGCATTTCGCATTTTGTAGGTATTGCAATTCAAATGACATCACATTAAGTCTGGTCAACGTCCTCATTGCATTCAAACAAGAAAGAAGATAACTGCCATCTAGAGCGATAAAACAGCTTAAAAGCAAATCACTGGCAACAGGAAACGTCACTAAAAGCGTGTGAAAAACAAACCCTCCATTTGTTTTTATAAGCATCACAAACATACCACCATCGTACTTACGCTTTCGCCGCAGCAGCTTTATTCTCCATGCTCAACTAGGTAGGTACGTACTCTACTCCCAGCAGTTTTTCCCAAGACAGCTTCCTAGTGGAATACGAAAGATTTTTATTTCAGATCCCCGTTGCTTTTAGAGAGCTACTTTAGTCATTCCCATCCAAGCAAGCCACCCGGCAATTTGTTACTGTTGATTTTTACCCTTTCCCAGCTCCGCACGAACTGGTAGGGTAGGTCCATGGCTTGCTGCAATTCGCTTCTTGGAAGTGTCATTTCAGTGCCACAAAGTTAGAACAGTGCACAACGAGCTTTTTGCGGCGCACACTATGATTCGGAGATTTTCTTCCGCTTCCTCCCTAGTTCGTGCGGAACCGAAATAACACCCAAGAAACGAAGAATTAGCTTAATTTAGAAATCCAAACCCAGCGCGAAACGTCGTCGTCCGTCGTGTCACAACCAACGGGTTGTTGCAATTGCAAGGAAATGCACCGGGACAAAAGTCACCCCTCTCTTTCCCATCTAGAGTCAGAGTCGGAGTCGGATGAAAAGGAATTGCAACTAGTTCTTTTGGGATTTTTCACTTGAGAGTTGCAATGCAACCGCAGTTGCAGTAGGGTGAGTTGAGTGGGCGTAGGAAAAGTTAAAGTAGGTACCCAAATCCAACCCAAACAACGTCATCATCATCTTCGTCTTCGTCCCGCACTTCTTGATATAGGGTTCCTTCTAGGGCTCCCTACTAGGTACTACTTACTGGGTGAGTAGGTACTCGGCGCACTGTACGTGACTGGGACTGTTTGTGAGCTTTTAAGATCCTATTTTCTGATATACGGGAGCCCAACCGCTCCGCCACCACATAAACCATCTAGGCCGCACATCATGCCGCCGCTACTGGCTGTCTCCAATATGTGGAACCGCGCCGCATTGTTGCCCTCCCATTTCTGTGTTGTACATGAGGAAAAAGTATGATTGCATTATTTGGATCCCTTCGCTATTCTCCGTGAATGCACTTCCTCCTCCGGGTGTTGTCGAGTGCATTTATGGTGTCTGTCAGAAGGGCGCAGTTTTTGGGACAAACATGCACTGCTTTTTCGTGCACTGCTCAGCTACAGTAAGTAGTACGACAAAATCCTTCTCGATTTATTTTGTTCCGTGACAGCTTTGAAGTTTGTTGGGTGGTAGCACGTTGGTTTTGATGAATGTTTTTTTTTCAGTGTATGCCATAATCTATTCTGCTATTCTGCTATTATCAACGCATCCCCTGGCTTTCGCCCATCTGCGTTGTCTTTTCACTAGGCAATACGTCTACCAATTGATGTTTATGGGCTTGCCGGACCAAGTCATGTAGCTAAGCCAAACACCCCACCTACAACTGTTGGGTAGGCACTAGCGTGGTTCAAAAATTCGTTTTTGCTCCACACCGCTTATTCGATTCATAACCAGATTTTAAGCCTTCTCCCAAAAAATGAGTTGATTTGGTTGAAAATTGAGAGTGCACAAGCTCTTCAAAGTTTGTATGGGAATTACTATGGGAAAGGGACGTTTTTCATTCAATTGACCGTAGCATTTTCCCAAGTGCCCTAGAGTGTTAATTGACCCTTGGTTCTCCTAGGCTACTTTATCAGCTACAACTTTGCCGAAGACCACATTCAAATCAGACGCCTCATTAATTAGTTATCGATTTTTATCCAACTGCAGAAACTTTAACAGTGATCGTTCAGCTTCCCAGCAGGCAACATTGCAGCACATGGCGCCAAAGATAGCACACATAAATCATGGCTACTATGTTTAAAGGCAAATTGCAGTGATGCCTATCGAATAGTGTAATCATCATGATCAAAGATTTTTATTCTGGATAAAAATCGATAACAAATTAATGAGGCGTCCGATTTGAATGTGGTCTTCGGAAAAGTTGTAGCTGATAAAGTAGCCTAGGAGTACCCAGGGTCAACTAACACTCTAGGCCACTTGGGGAAATGCTACGGACAATTGAATGAAAAACGTCCTTTTCCCATAGTAATTCCCATACAAACTTTGAAGAGCTTGTGCACTCTCAATTTTCAACCAAATCAGCTCATTTTTTAGGAGAAGGCTTAGAATCTGGTTACGAATCGAATAAGCGGTGTGGAGCAAAAACGATTTTTTGAACCACGCTAGTAGGCACCATTGTCCCGCCCACTGGTCTTTTACAGCTAGTTGTAGGTGCATGTGTGCGTGTAAGTATTAGTGTATGTGTGTTAGTGTTGGTGTATTGTAGGCGCCAACTCGTTCTAATCCACTCTGATAGCTAACACCCTATTGAACCATTACCCTTAAATCTGGCAATCTATGAAATAGAATGAGTCAATCGCCTGTACATAACAGTCAGCTAAATCAAACAAGGAATATTAGTATTGAAGCGAAGATACAACGAAGCAACGCCCCGGACCTCGAGAGCACAAACCCCAAGAACCAAATGATAGGCTGCGTGAACAGTCGATCGACTGGCCACCACCAGTGAATAACCAATCGAGCAAACCCTCCAGCACAAACCGCCACCAGCTCCCGACCTGCGCCCAACAAATCCGAGGCAAAGCCCAGCCATAGCTTCACCTTAAAACCAAAATGTAGATTGCAGAGCACAATACTTCCCAAGTAACCACCCATCTCGGGCCGCAAATCACGCACAACACGTCAAAAATAAGACAAACACTATCCCGCCCGTACAACCGAAACCGACCTAGGGTAGAGAAGGGTCTCTTTCCACTCCAACCCGGACTCAGCTGCACCCACAGGGTAGCGCACCCCACACACACTGCACTCATGCATCCATCACGACCCGAGTCGCACGGTCACCTGGGTTGCTTCTATCTGCATGACCTCCACCTAACCCGTAACGCAGAGTTTAAATCCCTCTCTTGCATCACAAAGCAGTCCCTCTTCCCAAAGTTAGTGCGTGGTATAAATGAGATTATAAAGCTGAAGAAATCGTCACCAACACAACCGCCAACAATGAGCACTCAATGGTGTCGGCAGAATCAATGACGACCCCCTCAGTCCCAAACCCAATTATCCTACACTACCCAAGTAACCACAATGCTGAAGCCGTACGCACTGCACGTACGAAGTACATACAGACCTACCCGCACCGCCTAAACAAACCACCTAGGCCGAACACAAGCGAAAAGCGGCGCCACCACTGTTGAACCACGACTATACCAGTAGGTATAATCGCAATTAAGCAATCGTAGATTTATTCCTCGCTCCTACTCAGCCCTAACGATCCATAGCAATGCTTGTCAATATATGCACCCCACACACGCAACCCCCACAACCCAACAGTATGGTCACTTGAGTATCCCTGGGATTTTGATTACATGATGGTCAGGGATCACAGCCATCAAAACGTTCCACACTTTGTCAGGGCTTGCGACCTGTAACCATCATGATTTCCGCTATGGGAAACCATGATGGCTAGCGGTGTTATGAATGTTTTTTTTTCAGTGTATGCCATAATCATGATAATAAACTAAGGTAGTTCTATTAGGCTGGAACAAATCTCATTTTCTTCTTTTGTCAAGTCCAAGTTTGCCATGATGCACGTTGTGTTGGTGATTTGTTGACCTTGTTTGGTCAAACAGTCTAATGGCACCTCAAGTAAGTTGAATGAAGTTCTTAGCGAATTGTTCATTTGATTCAGTGCACTCCAATGGTCTTCTGCACAAATTGATGCTAGCCTGCTTACTCTCACAGAAAATTTTGACATTTGAGCAGTGCCGCTCCGCTCAAACGTCAATTTTTTGTGAGGGTTAGCAGGCCAGCATCAATTTGTGCAGAAGTCCATGTACCTTTGCATGAGTTCACTGATCTGATGTTTGAGCGGTATCGTGTATACAGAAAATTCACCCGTTTCCATGGTCACAGATAACGCTCACTCACTCACTCAAGTATCCTGAGCATCCTGGGGTGTATAGAGCCAACGTTAAAGATCTCTATCCTGGGCGTCTGCTCACTTCAGCTTTGACCTGCACACCAAACGCTTAAGCAATATTTTGCTGAATTATGCCGAGCTGAACGGTCCAGCAAAATTTTCTGCTGAACTTTCAGCAAAGTTTGCTGAATTTCAGCAAAGTTTGCTGAATTTCAGCAAAACGTTACTGGTGATCAGCAGAGTTTACTGAACAAATCAGCAAAATTTGCTGAATTTCAGTAAAATTTTAGCTGAAACCTTCAGCTCGGCAAAATTCAGCAAAATTTTGCTGAAACCCTCAATTGATTTTTTGGTGTGTGGGTTCCTTAGACTTCCTTAGATCCTTAGACACTGTCCGTAAACTACGTACTCAATTTTGGCAATATTAGACCTCCCTCCCCCTTTCGCTCATATAAAAATTTCGAAATTTGTATTTATGGGACAGGCCCCTATCGACTTCCTTGTTATTCTGCTTCGTCGTCACGAGCCCTCTGCTACGATGTCCTGCTGAATTCCAATCCAGCGCTTGATGGCAGATTTCAGACTCCTCTCTATTGTAGTGTGTGCCCGACCCACCTTCATTTACCTTCTCAATTTTTTATCGGCATAGTTTTCTGATAGCATCATCGATGGAGCTCAGTATTTGGGATTCAGTTGTGAGATCAGCAGGCCCGAATTATAAACCGCAGACATCGGTTGATAAAATCTAGTGGCTTTTGTATTTTCTCTGCTGCCACGCACCACGTTTCGCCTCTATTACTGCGTTTACTGGCCTGGTTGGTTCTCCAAATGTTTCTTAAACTCGCAAAAATAGATCTAGCCTTCTTGGGCCGTACTCCTATGTCGATCTTGACACAGCCATCTGAGGCGATCTGGCTACCTAGATATTGGAAGTATTCGAACTTTTCCACTGTTTGCCCAACTACTGTAAAGTTGGAGGGGTTGCCCGTGTTGACGTCCAACGAGTTGGTCTTGCTGACGTTGCTGGTTAAACCCGCCATTGATGAGCGTTCGGCCAGGTCGTTGAGCTTACTTTGAATATCAAAGCGCCATTGAGTTAATAGAGCAACATTATCGGTCAAATAAAAATCGTTCAGATGTTGCATAGTGATGGACTGCTAAAGAAGCCCACGATTCGGTGCACGGCCAATCGCTCTCACCATGATCTCGTTGATTACGAAGAGAAACAGTACCGATGATAGTTTACATCCTTTCCTTACACCATGCACTACCCAGATGGGATCGGATAAAGCTCCATTATGCAGGACTCTGCATGTAAAAGCCTCGTACTGTGCTTCTATGAAGTTGAGGATTTTATTCGGAGCTCATTATTCAGGGCGCACCTCAGATTTTCGTGGTTCAGGCCTCAAATACCAAAGAGAGGGACTCTTGGAATTCGTTATTCTGCTCCTGGATGATACGGAGAGTGATTTATTTATTTGATCACTATCTTCGTCGTGGACGCACAGATTGTTTGATTATCCTATATTCCTAATACTATTCTTAAATTTTAATTTTGACATGTTGAAATCAAAGTTAACACTAACCACATTAAAAGCACTTAAACACGCACAAAATTTGACCATAATTTGTCATATGCAGAGGACAATGATTTTATTGCCCTTTTCCGGCTATACCAGTCGGCTAGTATGTCTTAAATAGACGTAAAAACTTGAAGTATTTTTAGGCAAAGTACGTTTAATTGGCAAATTGAGAGATAAATTTGTGAAAAAATTACCATTTGTTTTGGTGGGATTCGAACCCACGACTCCGTTATCGCTAGTCCGGCGCTTTAACCAACTAAGCTACAGAACAAGTAACAACTCTGCAGAATAGAAAGTCAAACTGGATTCGAAGCACCACCCTAAACCGGGTCGGTCTTTCACAACTTTATCTCTCTTTCGGCTCTTAGATGCCAATCTCCCGCACTCTTGCGGCCTACGAACAACAAGTGTGCGCGTATTACTTGTTGTTCGTAGGCCGCGAGAGTGCGGGAGATTGGCATCTAAGAGCCGAAAGAGAGATAAAGTTGTGAAAGACCGACCCGGTTTAGGGTGGTGCTTCGAATCCAGTTTGACTTCTGCAGAGTTGTAACTTGTTCTGTAGCTTAGTTGGTTAAAGCGCCGGACTAGCGATAACGGAGTCGTGGGTTCGAATCCCACCAAAACAAGTGGTGATTTTTTCACAAATTTATCTCTCAATTTGCCAATTAAACGTACTTTGCCTAAAAATACTTCAAGTTTTTACGTCTATGCAGAGGAGTTGTCAAAAAAGATGAGCTACGGAATCGCCATGGTGGGACGTTCAACGGAATTTCACCAAGAAGAGCTGGACAATCAATATCTCCACTGAAGAGGTCGAAGACAAATAGCCGTTGAAGCTTCATTCTTCGTGCTGCTAACGTTTACAAATTTATGAGCTGACAACGCTGATAACTTGGGAGGCTAGGTGAATCTGTCCATGGAAGATGTAGTAATGCGAACCGCAAAAATTTACGTTGTACACGCTCAATCCTTAACATTTGCGTCGCATGATACGGTGTCCAAACAGGAGCCACGTACTCCAGAATGCTTCGAACCAATGCGCAGAACAAAGTTTTAAGTGCGTAGACATCAGTGAACTCCGATGCATGTCGACGAATGAAGCCTAACGCTGACCATGCTTTAGCAGTGACTATTGAGATGTGCTCGTTAAACCTGACTTTCGAATCAATGAACACTCTGAGGTCGTTTATGGAATGAACACGCACTACTGGGGTCGATTCGATGGAATACTGATTAGTAACCGAAGCGTGGCGGCGAGTGAAGGATATAACTTTGCATTTGCTGCACCGCACCATACAAGTAGCGCGTCTAATGCCGTTTTTCTTTTTGATCCAGTTCCAACCTGGGTTGGAACTGGATGAGATCACAGTTTGAACCCCAACCCGACTTCGGTTTCGCTTGTACTAAAGGTTGTTTGACGTTGTTTGTTTACACATTTTCCGCCAATCCAGTTCCAACCCAGGTTAAAAAAGAAAAACGGCATAAATCTGCCTGCATTGTCGCACAGTCTAATGCCGTTCTAACCTGGGTTGGAACTGGATGAAATCACAGTGTCAACCACAACCCGACTTCGGTTTCGCTTGTACTAAAGTTTGTTTGAGTTTGTTTGACGTTTGTTTGTTTACTCATTTTCCACCGATTCAGTTCCAACCCAGGTTCAAAAAGAAGAACGGCTCTATCTCGAAACACGGTTCCGGTTCTTCTATGAAATCTTCACAATATAGTTAAGTTTAAAACAGCTTGAGAAATTTGGACAATGTTTAGTATTGTTGACAATATGGTTCTATGAGGACACCACACAAAATAACAATCTGTACAAGCTGCATTTTTTTTTTAAATTTTTTTTAACGTTTCAATAATTTGTAGCGAAAAAATTACGGGAAAAAATCTAGAAAATAATGATTATTACTAGCAGTTATGTACACATAACATATAACCAAAGAATAAGAATATCAAGAATGTCCACTCCGCTGATGCTCGGGGGGACACTACCGCAGCGCTATCTGCGGATGACAGTTCAACCTTCATGCGGTAGTATGCGTTACTGATTGTATGCGGATACCAAAACATACGCATACCACCTTCTCTTATGACAAATCACGAACACTGTTACAGGGAGCTTCCACCTTGGTACGCTTAGAGAGCGCCACTTGTCTTGTCGCTTGACGTTTACATGGAAAAAAGCAAGAGGGGGCATTCTTTTTATTTTTATTCTTTGATATAACTCAATACCGACTTTAAAAACCTGAGAATATGGTCTATTCCAAAAAACACATACTTTTTGTTCGAACTTTGACGCTCTGTTACAAATATCAAAAGAGGTTACAAAATTCCGTTCTATGGTAAAACTATGGCCAGTAGTACACAGGGTCAAATATTTGACAAGGAAAGAACTCAAGAAACAACATCAGTTTGACACTAATGAAAATTCGATCGAGTCAAACAAGATGTTTGAGCATTGGTTTCTTTTTGGACAAATATTTGACCCTGTGTACTAGTAGCTTATCTCTTCAATAGATTTTAATACACACCCAACTGAAAATAATACAAATTTTCAACTTTATGCATCTTTTATTTGCGTAATCGCATAAAAAAAGAGTTCCTCGAAAAATGGCCTTTTTTTCCTTTTTAAAAATTGCTCTAAGCTGCGGAGGGATTTTTTTTTGATTAAAATCATTTTCCTATATCATGAGCATTCTGGAAAAGAATATATTTGCGCAAAAATAAGAGAAAAAAATGAATATTTTCGCACGGTTTTCGCAATTTTAAATTTTTAGGAGGTGTCCAAAATTTTAAAAACATATGTGCAATCTTTGAGATAAAGTACAAGTTAAATGATTATTTATTTTGAAAATCAGAACCAAGTATTAAGTCTATGTCAGAACTGCCATTCTTTATTTGAAAGATTTTTTTAGTATCACTAAAAAAAGTTAAGATTATTTCGAACAGATTATTTTTAGGCAATTGTTAACGTTTATAGTTAATTTCCGATACAGTCCTTACAGGTCATTCACAAAAATAATAAACAATAAAGGGCCTAAAAAGCTGCCTTGTGGCACTCCAGAGGGCATACCGAATTTGCAGGAGTGCACTGAATTGACAGAAACGCATACAGAACGATCAGAGAGATAAAAAAACAGCCATTTTGTCACCCAGTCGGGAAATCCAAGGTAGGTCATTTTTTCCACGATTAAGCAATGGGGAACCATGTCGAAAGCCTTCGCAAAATCGATGTAGATCGAATCGACTTGACGATAGGACTCCATCTCGCGCGACAGTTGAATGACATAACACATCAAGTTTGTGGTGGTCGACCGGTTCCGTACAAATCCATGCTGGCAATCGGACACGAGTGGCAAGGCGGCAGTGAATAGCACGTTGTGAACTAGTTTTTCGAGGACTTTACTCGAGCAGCATGTGACCCCACGATCATTCTCGACACGATTGGAGCTTCCTGATTTGTGGATTGGCACTATAACACCGTTTTTCCACGCGGACGGGAACTTCATTTGAGAAAGCGAGCGGTTGAAAATGTCCGTAATTGGGACCACAAGCGTACTAGCGCAGTTCCTAAACAATAAAGGAGGAAGACCGTCAGCGCCTGGTCTTTGTTGACGTCAAGATTCTCGAGAGCGCTGATAACATCTTCAACAGATAGCCGCATAAAAAGCAGAGAAGCTCCTCACGACTATCTTCGATCGGTTCAAAGTCCGATTTATCAGATTAGTCAGTATAGTATTATTTATATTTTAGAAAATTGTATATTGTTATTTAAAGTTATGAATATGTTCAAATGATGGCGCCCGAGCCTTGTAAATAAACGAATAAGCAAAAAACAAAAGATAGCCGCATAGCTGCAAGGCGGATGTTAAAAGACGATACACAGAAAAACACAGATTCAAAAAATTTTGCGAATAGGTCGACTGCCTCTGCGCTAGTACAGGCTTTGCATCCTTTGTATTCCACATTCGTAGGTATGCGATTATTGGAACGCTGCCGCTTAATAAAGCTCCAGAAGGAGAAGGGATCCTGCTTCAAGGGGGGCTGTATCTTTGCCAAATAACTATTGTACGAGAATTGCAGAAGAGAACTGTAGCTGCCCTCCACGTCACGGAGGAAGCTTCTGTCATCGGCAGATTTTGAGGTAAAGTAGCGCGTAGGTGCCTTCCGTAGAACGTTGCGGAGATTATGCAGCTCAGGAGTCCACCACGGTTTGCTGTGGAACGAAATTGTCAAGAATCTCGTGAAGCTTGTCGTAGAAAGACGTTAGCGCTTCATCAACTGAACTATCCATATGTACCTCCCATGTGACAGAGGATAAAGAAGCGTTCAGCATAGCAAAGTCACAGCGGTGGAAGTTGAAGCTGGCAGATACTGTTTCGTCGATTACTACTGGCATCTCACTCATAGCTCTGAAAAGAACAACGAGTGGCTTGTGGTAATTGTCGACCTTCATTAATGGAACTGGCGACTCGATGAGCTCGAAATGATCCGGTTGATTAACGAACGCTAAGTCCAGAAGGTGACCGTCTACGTTGACTTCGTTGTTGATTTGCTGCAGGCTAGTAGCTAATACCGATTCAACAAGTGTGATTTCTTGTTCGGACGATGCGTTCGATGGGACGTAGCCGTTGATATCTTCGTCCAGCTACCAACTGAGATTAGGTAGATTGTAGTCTCCTAGCGAGGCTTTGTGCCACAAGCCGACATGTGCCGAGATAATAGGAAGTAATCAGCTGCGTTTTTGCTAGAGTGCCGGTAGAGGCGCTTTTCTGATAAATGTGGTAAACGTGATAACAGTGTAAACAAGCAGAAAAGTTTGCGCTACGGAATCATAGATGGCGCTCGTGTTCCACGTGTTTTTCACATATACAGCGGCGCCGCCTGCACCTATCCACTCGGAAACATCATGCGCAGCACGGGTGGAAAATGCCAGTCAGAAAAAAAGAAGTAAACAGCTTGAAATTTGTATGGTGGCGTAATAAATTCTCTATTACTGTAATGAATCCTGAAGAAACGCGTAGGCACAATGATTTTGTTTCTAATTTGCAACTTTTTGCCCCAGGGTACAAATCGCTGTGATGCGGAACAAGTGCAAGCCAGCGATTTGTCCATACAAGAAAAATGATTTTACTTTTAATGTGGTGGCGCCATCTCTGAGAAAAACAACCTTTGATTTCTTACTATTACGGGAACATTCTCACGAGCGAGCGTGAGGTGGTCGAGAGGTGGCGGCAGCATTACGATGAGCACCTCAATGGCGACGTTGCAAGTACCGAAGGTGGCGTGGTAACAGATCTAGGAGTATGTGTACAGGACGAAAGACTTCCGGCCCCTGACCTTCAAGAGATTGAGGAGGAGGTTGGCCGGTTGAAAAACAACAAAGCCGCTGGAGCAGATCAATTTCCAAGCGAGCTTCTAAAATACGGTGGAGAAGCACTGGTGAGAGCACTACACTGGGTCATTACCAAGATTTGGGAGGAGGAAGTATTACCGGAGGAATGGATGGAAGGTATCGTGTGTCCCATCTACAAAAAGGGCGACAAGTTGGATTGCGGGAATTACCGCCCGATCACACTACTGAGCGCTGCTTACAAGATACTCTCTCAAATTTTATGCCGCCGTCTATCACCGATTGCAAGAGAGTTCGTGGGGCAATATCAGGCTGGATTTATGGGTGAACGCGCTACAACGGACCAGATGTTCGCCATCCGCCAGGTGTTGCAGAAATGCCGCGAATACAACGTGCCCACACATCATTTGTTCATCGATTTCAAATCGGCGTATGATACAATCGATCGAGAACAGCTATGGCATATTATGCACGAATACGAATTTCCGGATAAACTGATACGGTTGATCAAGGCGACGATGGATCGAGTGATGTGCGTAGTTCGAGTATCAGGGACACTCTCGAGTCCCTTCGAATCTCGCAGAGGGTTACGGCAAGGTGATGGTCTTTCGTGCTTGCTGTTTAACATTGCTTTGGAGGGTGTAATAAGAAGAGCGGGGATAAACACGAGTGGGACGATTTTCACGAAGTCCGTTCAGCTGCTTGGTTTCGCCGATGATATTGATATTATTGCTCGTAAATTTGAGACGATAGCGGAAGCGTACATCCAACTAAAGAGTGAAGCCAGGCGAATCGGATCAGTCATTAATGTGTCGAAGACAAAGTACATGATGGCAAAGGGCTCCAGGGAGGAATCAGCGCGCCCGCCACCCCGAATTCATATCGACGGTGATGAAATCGAGGCGGTTGAAGAATTCGTGTACTTGGGCTCACTGGTGACCGCCGACAACGACACCAGCAGAGAAATTCAGAGGCGCATTGTGGCAGGAAATCGTTCTTACTTTGGACTCCGCAGAACTCTACGATCGAATAAAGTTCGCCGTAACACGAAGTTAACCATCTACAAAACGTTGATTAGACCGGTCGTCCTCTATGGGCATGAAACATGGACCCTACGTGCAGAGGACCAACGCGCCCTTGGAGTTTTCGAACGGAAGGTGTTGCGTACCATCTACGGCGGAGTGCAGATGGAAGACGGGACTTGGAGAAGGCGAATGAACCACGAGCTGCATCAGCTGCTGGGAGAACCAACCATCGTCCATACCGCGAAAATCGGGAGGCTACGGTGGGCGGGTCACGTCATCAGGATGTCGGATAGCAACCCGACTAAAATGGTTCTCGAGAGTCATCCGACCGGTACAAGAAGACGTGGAGCGCAGCGAGCTAGGTGGGTCGACCAAGTGGAGGACGATCTGCGGACCCTATACGCAGAGTGCGGAACTGGAGACAAACATCCATGGACCGAGTGGACTATGTACAGCAGAGGCCACCCCGGCCTTAGCCTGACCGGTAAGGTAAGTAAGTCTCCTAGCGACATCATGATATCCTGACCTGTCCAGACATATTGTCAGCAATCTGCTGAACCGTTAATGAATGGGCGGCGTATAAATCAGGGTTGGATCTCAGTGGAATGTCAACAGCTACGATAGTGTGGTCCACACTAGATCTTCCGGCACGGAATCCTGCTTGTTACCGTTGGAGAGTTGCGTCTATCTTCTCCTTTATTCGATTTAGGATAATTTTGCACGGAGCTTTGAGATATTACAGAATAGTTGTTGCAACATTTGCGTGGATAGCACGGGGTCAGCTTTGAGTATCTCTGCGATCGACCCCGGGGGCTTTGTTGGCCTTCATGCTTCGGATGGCTGTTTCAATCTCCTGCAGTGATGATTACTTAGAGTTGACGTGGGTTATGCGTCGTACTCTAGGCGGCCCAAGTCGAAATGTTGATGGTTGGTCGGACGTCGAAACTTTAAAGAAGTTATTCGAAGTGCTCAAACCAACGTTTAGGCTGGTCAGTCGGGTCGGTGAGTAACTGTCCAGTAGTGTACTAGTAATAGTAGTCTAGTAGTTCACTCGGACCCTTGGATTCATCCTTGGTCCACTCAGGCGTCGTGAGATATTGTAGTGGAGGTGGATATCGCCGGTTGTGGTGGCGTTCTCCCCTTCGTCAGCCAGGGAGTCCACCTACGCTTGCTTGTCTCGTCTGCAGCAACTTTTGACTTCCTGTTGACGTTGTCTTTGGTTCTCACCCAGGTTATTCGCTGCCCTCAATAAAGGTATTCTTGAGGTCCGTCCACTGCTCTTCTAAGCTGCCACTTTCCAGATCATCTGCTGCTCGGTTTCCAAGTTCGTAAACGAGCGATCTCTTGTGTTGAACCGTCGTCCCAGTCTTTCCTCCTACTGCTGGATCCGAGCAATGAGTAGCCGGATCTTGCCGATTAGAAGATGATGGTCCAGGTCGTTTTTGTCACAAAACTCTGCAAGCAGCTCGCCGCCAGGGATAGGGTGCGACTCAAAACTCTTTGCGTGCCGCACACTCTGCTACGAGACAGCACAACAAACTAGAAGGAGACGAGTACGCGCAATCGGTTGTGTGTTGCTCGCTTGCTTTGCCGCGCGCTGGAGCTCTCCTGTCTCTCACGCTGCACTCTCTCGGTGCTTGTCTCCGTGCTTTGCACTTGGCTTGATACTACGCATGATTGCAAAAATTTCGAAACAAACGACCCATCACTTGTCAACCCTTGAAAAGCTTAACAACTTTGCCGAAAACACAAACTCTTCAATTAACTTATTAATTGATTTTTTCTGTTTGGAGACAAGCGCAGTCCCAAGCACCGTGCATTACTCCCTGCGCCGTAGAGCTAGTGCTGCGATTGTCTCTCGCACAATTACGAAAGCTCTCACTCATACGTCTCTTGTCTCTCGGCAAAACGGGAGACGAGCACTTGCGATTGTGTGAAGCACACGCTTTTTTCGCACCGCACGGTGCATGCCGCCAATCCCTGCTCGCCGCGATTCCGCACATGGTGCGTGATAGTGCGTCTCCATATGAAGGAGCAAAGTTGGGAGGAGACTTTAAAGCATAAGCGACGAACCCTGGAGCTTAGAAAACACAGTACATATAGTAATTCTTTACACACGGTTGGTTTTGGGTTGCTATCGGAATCCGTGTTGTAAGAATCCCGTTCTGGAAATGTTTTAGTACCAGAGTAGATCTACCACTCAACAAACATTACGGCTGTATAACAGATAAATAAGCCACTCTTAAGCTTAATTTTTAAGGACAAACGTCTTGAAATCCCGCTTCAACAATGCATCAGAACTACAAACGCACAAATCTCAAGAAGCAATCTTCAAACAACAGTGTATTTTATAATTCTGTTCTTACTCACTTGTAATTAGCTTAAAATGAGATGATCGGATGCGCTGGTTTTGTTTACGAAAAGATTTGTGCGCTCGAAATCGTGAGTAGGTGCCAAAGTCGGCCATTGTGGCGGCCATTTTGGAACTCTAACAAGTCTGTCCTTAAAATTTTGGTTGAATAAGCTATCATTGTTAGTTGGGCATACAGTACCAAGTAAAATCCAAACAGTTGATGCGCTGCTCGTCTTCAGCAGTGTTCAGAGGCACAAGAACAATCTTATGATTTATAAATTAGTTTTGCTTTTCTCTAGAAGAGATACCGTTATGTAATTTACAATCAATTTGTGCATAGCCATGATTCGCGTGACACGCATCCCGTAACGTGGGTAGATCACCTTAGAATGGTGCGTTGCGGCGTAAGATCTACCGAATCAAATTTTGATCTTGAAATTTTCCTGCCTAAAGTAATCAGGCAGTAGTTTACAAATACTCCAAGATCAAAGTTTGATGCCCTTTTTTGAATGTTATGTAATATTTTTGTTTCAATTTTGTTGCTTATCATTGTTTTATTTCAGCAGGATTCAGGTAAATTTATTGTATGATACAATCAATACTGTAAAAATATATATCTGTAGCGAGCGCATCACTAATATGTAGCTTATTCGACATCAATGTTGATATTATCTAATATTTCAGATTCTCAACCGAAAAATCAAGTAATTCAAAGAAATGCCATTAAGATGCCAAGGAAACCAGGACGTATTTGGCAGATAACTAATTCGAAGCAGTCTAATAATGGTGTGTCTGAACGTTACCCAACCGCATCCTTTGGAGTACCCTTCCACTAACAACACCTAGAACATCACCCATATCCCCTTGACACCTAGGCCTGAGAGGTCGTAGAACTTTCTTCTACTTCTTAGGTGTCTAACTAACCATCCTTTCATATTCCTCAGCAGTCGCAAGGACGAGGCCACAACTACTCTTGACTGTTGGAGGATTGCGTCAGTCTTGTCGAGAAGTCAGAGATAAGTTTCCAATCTTTGCGTTATGGTATCCGACGGGAAGGAGGCAATCCTCGTAACTGTAATCTAGGGTTGTACTACCTACGAAATTTGTGCGACTTGCTTAATGCTTATGTTTACTTTTTCAGTGGTAACCAGGTAAATGATTAAACCATGACAATTTCCCATACGATTTTTCGCCTTGGAAAACACCCCATTAGGCCCTAGCTAATTTCAAACTCCAGATATCTATGAAGTGGGCCAAGTTCTTGGACATATTCTGAGTAGATATCTAAATTAGAGATCGCAGTAGTCTGTGCACGCGGACGGTTGTGTTTTTTTAATCACCTGTCACGTTTTTTTCGGCTTCGTGTTTGTTTCGGCCGATGAAATGGCAAGAAAAAGGAAGATCAGTGAAGCTCCAAAGGAGCATTTCGTTTGTAGGGATTTTGTAGGACGTCGCGCTTTTGCAGGTGTTCGGTTCGGCTGAAAAACTTACTTCCGCATGTTTCGAGTAGATGCTTTGCAGCCGTGGGATTCATGATTCGGCAGAAGTATGCCACCCGGAATTTTGTTTCTTACGTGAAAGATTAGGTTATTAAGCCGGAAATCCCTTTGCTTGAAGTGTGCCATTTGTAGAGATGGCAAAGTGCGTGTTCGGAAAGTGTCGTCAATTATCGCGATCGCCGTCATATGCCGGTTGCGTGGAGTGATTCGAACAGAGCATAACCTGGAAATGCGTTTTGAAGCTACAGGAGTGGCAGTTGTGTGTTGAATTTTAGTGCAGGAAGACAATTGCAAAGTGAATTGAAAAAGAAGAGAAACGGTGCCTAATCGAATATTTTTGTTTTTGGGGTTTTCTGTTGTAACGCGTTGTTGGGGCTGCTTTAAAGTGGCGTGATATGACCATAAATGTGACCAATTGGGGCTTTTAAATATTACCCAAGGACAAACGAAAAGATTTGAAAAATGGTGAAAATTGAACCGGAATTCTTTGCCGGAATGCAAGTAGTGTCGCTATGCCAACAGCTCATAGTTGCGTAATGAAGAGCATTGAGCAGTTCAAAACGTCTGGCTTACTGTGATTGGTGGGCGTTATGCATTGGATAGATGTGGATAAAATTTGGAAAAGTTTAAAGGAGAAAAAAGACAAATACTGGTGAAAAGCTTCAAAACCAAGCGAGGGGAATGCTCGTACCATCTTTGAGTACTGTTGGCACAATGTATTGGACAATTTCATTCGGTGAGATCTATCCTTTTTAATATATATATATATGTTGTTTTACATTTTATATGTTAATATTATATTAATTTATATTAAAAAAAAGGATCATCATTGAGGGGTTAGGGGACCGACCATAACGTTTTAGTTTATTTTCAGAGAGCGAGCAAAGGCGCTTAAACCTAGGCACAAGGGCCAGGACACGGACCAAATACCTGTGTTCCATCCCAGGATTCCAAGGACTATGGGGTGACATTAACCCTCTTAGCATCGTCACCCCCACCGATTTTTCACGTATTTGGCTTTCTATATAAAACTGAGCGGTTGGTACGAGATGTCCCTGCTTTAATGGTTTTATTGTAGAATCAATAACGCTGCACAGTAGGCCTGGCCGCTTTAATGCTTGTAATGCATTTTCGATGTACTGCAAGCATTAATAATGACAAGAAAAATGGTAGAAGTAGTCGATTCTATCATTTTCCAGGATTCTTTCAATGAATGGCTGTGTATGTGTAGACTAGACTAGACTAGACTATATTCTGAGTAGATATCTAATCAACATTTCCTTCTTATCTCCGCTGATCGTAAGGACCTGACCAGGTGTCGAGAGTTCGTTAAATGAAAGGTTTGTCAAGTCCCAGGTAACTTTTCTGGCGCATTAAACGTCTCTATCGACAGCCACCCCAGGATGTGTACGGTCGGCTATGCTATGCTAATTAAATCAACTCGTAAAATGGACTATTGTATTTTATTTCATTGATTATTCTAGCTCTATGCATCCTGACAAATGATTTTTTTGACTTTCCTAGAATCAAATTTTTTGTGTTTCTTCTTTGTGGGAAAATTTTATCGTTTAACCACAAATTGTAAGCATAATTTCCACTCAACTACATACAAAACCGTCCGCATTAGCTGGTTTGAGCTAAACCACCATTGAGAGATGCAAAAGACAACTTTCACATCAGAAAACCAGGAAAAGTAGTATGCGAACTCAGTCGGAACACTTTTCTGCGTCGTTGCTTTTTCGCTTGGATGACGCTACACAACACTCCCTGGTAACTCCGACTGGCTGGAGTGACTGCGACTGGCATGGAAACGCATCACAGTAGTCTAGTCTGTTCGGTGTGGTCCATCATCGCACCACTAGCGGCCGGCGCGGCGGTGATGCAAAAACCGGAACCCTCCTACTGATGGCGTTGCTGCCGGGTCCGGAAGATCCGGTCTTTAGCAACTTTTAACACTTTCCGTCGTCGTGCCGCCCTTCCAAGAGGCAGATGACTGGTTTTCTAACTGATGGACTGATCCGGGACAGAAGAATGAAATCCATCCTTTCGTGAATCTCCGGGTTTTAAGTGAATACGAGCTCATCTTTGACGAAAGTGAAATTCATAATAGATGAACGAGGCAGGCGCTGCTTTAAGTGCGAGATTTATGTCCCCGATGATCCAAGCAATCTCCGCTACTGCTGCTGCTACTGCCATCTACCGAACATCCTTATGTTCAGATGGATGCTTCAGTCGGCGTCATTATCTAAACTCAGACGAACGAGTCTGTGGCGTGGCCTACTCGGATCAGGGAGCAAACGAAAAGCCCCACTGCATATAATCCTCCACTGAATAGGTCTTCTCGTTAATCTGCACTAGAGCGCGAAGATGGTACGAATCCGAAGATTTAAAATTCAAACCGCATTTTGTTACGAACCACACGTACGGAGCGCGAAATCCGCAAAACTGACGGAACCGAGAACAAAAAAGAACCAGACAGAATTGGCGAGAGACCGGAAATGAGTGTTCTTTTTCCGGTCGACTATGAGAAATTCGCTGCTTATTGCCTTCCCCTGAGGGGCCGAATAGGTCCTTCCTACAAAAATTCTTAACAATTTCGCTACTTCATAACTCTCGCATAAACATAAGTGAACATCCCTAGAAATGCAGTTTCCAGAAGAAATGTTCATTTGTAGAGATAATCAAAAAGAATAATATTCCAACGAGGGAAATAAATTCAAGGAATTTATCCAAAGTTTTCATTTTTTTTAAGGAATCCAAAAATTTGGAAACCTTCAAAGTAAAAAAATATCGATGTGATGCCTAAAACTAACTGTTGGATCATACAGAAAGGGTCTATTACGATGCGATTAATACTGTTTGGCAGTATGTAGTTGGTGTTGGTGGCGGGGTGGTCGTGGTCTATTTCCGGAAGTCAAACTCCGGAAACGTAGCGAACGACTTCGCCAACCACGTGGAAGAACAATAACGCCTTTATGGGATAATGGCTGTGTTAGTCCAAGCTTCAGGAATCAATCACGGTGGCAACGGCGTAGGTGCTGGTTGATGACCTTCGAGTGAACAGGCACACGGAGTGACAACCGAATTGAGTGATAATGAATTGGACAGGTCTGATTCCAAGCTATTAAGGCTAATTCCCCACTCTTCGCATACGATTTGTACGGAAAAGTCGAGAATGAGGTCAACGTGACGTCGAAATCGAAACCAGGAGCAGAAATCATTGGAATCCTCGGAAAGGCATTGGATTAGATTTGGATTTGGATTGGATTTAGATTGGATATGGATTGGATTTGGATTGGATTTAAATTGGATTTGAATTGGATTTGGATTGGATTTGGATTGAATTTGGATTGGATTGGATTGGATTTAAATTGGATTTGATTTGGATTGGATTTGGATTGGATTTGGATTGGATTTGGATTGGATTTGGATTGGATTTGGATTGGATGTGGATTGGATTTGGATTGGATTTGGATTGGATTTGGATTGGATTTGGATTGGATTTAAATTGGATTTGAATTGGATTTGGATTGGATTTGGATTGAATTTGGATTGGATTGGATTGGATTTGGATTGGATTTGATTTGGATTGGATTTGGATTGGATTTGGATTGGATTTGGATTGGATTTGGATTGGATTTGGATTGGATTTGGATTGGATGTGGATTGGATTTGGATTGGATTTGGATTGGATTTGGATTGGATTTGGATTGGATTTGGATTGGATTTGGATTGGATTTGGATTGGATTTGGATTGGATTTGGATTGGATTTGGATTGGATTTGGATTGGATTTGGATTGGATTTGGATTGGATTTGGATTGGATTGGATTTGGATTGGATTTGGATTGGATTTGGATTGGATTTGGATTGGATTTGGATTGGATTTGGATTGGATTTGGATTGGATTTGGATTGGATTTGGATTGGATTGGATTTGGATTGGATTTGGATTGGATTTGGATTGGATTTGGATTGGATTTCGATTGGATTTGGATTGGATTTGGATTGGATTATAATTGGAATTGGATTGGATTTGAATTGGATTTAAATTGGATTTGGATTGGATTTGGATTGGATTCGGATTGGATTTGGATTGGATTTGGATTGGATTTGGATTGGATTTGGATTGGATTTGGATTGGATTTGGATTGGATTTGGATTGGATTTGGATTGGATTTGGATTGGATTTGGATTGGATTTGGATTGGATTTGGATTGGATTTGGATTGGATTTGGATTGGATTTGGATTGGATTTGGATTGGATTTGGATTGGATTTGGATTGGATTTGGATTGGATTTGGATTTGGATTGGATTTGGATTGGATTTGGATTGGATTTGGATTGGATTTGGATTGGATTTGGATTGGATTTGGATTGGATTTGGATTGGATTTGGATTGGATTTGGATTGGATTTGGAATTGGATTTGGATTGGATTTGGATTGGATTTGGATTGGATTTGGATTGGTTTGGATTGGATTTGGATTGGATTTGGATTGGATTTGGATTGGATTTGGATTGGATTTGGATTGGATTTGGATTGGATTTGGATTGGATTTGGTTGGATTGGATTTGGATTGGATTTGGATTGGATTTGGATTGGATTTGATTGGATTTGGATTGGATTTGGATTGGATTTGATTGGATTTGGATTGGATTTGGATTGGATTTGGATTGGTTTGGATTGGTTTGGATTTGGATTGGATTTGGATTGGATTGGATTGGATTGGATTGGATTGGATTGGTTTGGATTGGTTTGGATTGGATTGGTTGGATTGGATTGGATTGGATTTGGGATTTGGATTGGATTTGGATTGATTTGGATTGGATTTGGATTGGATTTGGATTGGATTTGGATTGGATTTGGATTGGATTTGGTTGGATTTGGATTGGATTTGGATTGGATTTGGGTTGGATTTGGTTTGGATTGTGGTGGGTTTGGGATTGGTTTGGTTGGGTGGGGTTGGGTGTGGGTTGGGTTGGTGGTGTGGTTGGTTTGGATTGGGTTGGGGTTGGGTTGGGTGTGGGGGTGGTGGGTGGTGGGGTTGGGGGTGTGGGTTTGGGTGGGGTGGGTGGTGGGGTGGGGTGGGGGTGGGTGGGTTGGGTGGGTGGTGGGTGTGGGTGTGGGTGGGGGTTGGTTGGGTTGGGTGGGTGGGTTGGGGTGTGGGTTGGGGGTTGGTGGGTTGGTGTGGTGGTGGTGTGGGTGGTGGGGGGTGGGTTGGGTGGGGGTGGGTTGGGTTGGGGTGGGTGGGTTGGGTTGGGGTGTGGGTGTGTGGGTGTGGGTGGGGTGTGGTGGGTGTGGGTGTGGTTTGGGGTGGTGGTGGGTGGTGTGGGGTGGGTGGGTGGGTGTGGGTGGTGGGTGGTGGTTGGGGTGGGTGGTGGGGTGGGGTGGGGTGGTGGTGTGGGGTTGGGGGTGGTGTGGTGGGTTGGGTGGGTGGGGTGGGGTGGGGTGTGGTGGGTGGTGGGTGGGTGGTGGGGGGGTGGGGTGGGTGTGGGGTGGGGTGGTGGGTGGGGTGGTGGTTGGGTGTGGGTGGGTGGGGGGTTGGGTGGGTGGGGGTGGTGGTGGGGTGGGGGTGGGGTGTGGGTGGGGGGTGGTGGTGGGTGGGGTGGGGGTGGTGGGTTGTGGTGGGGTGGTGGGGTGGGTGGTGTGGGTTGGGGGGTGGGGTGGGGTGGGGTTGGGGGTGGGGTGGGGGTGTGGTGGGTTGGTGGGTGGGTGGGGTGTTGGTGGGGGGGTGGTGGTGTGGGGTGGGTGGGTGGGTGGGTTGGTGGTGGGGTGGGGGGTGGGGGGGTGGGGTGGGTGGGGGGTGGTGGGGTTGGGTGGGGGTGGGTGTGGGGTGGGTGGGGGTGGGGGTGGGGTGGTGGGTGGGGGGTGGGTGGGGGGGTGGTTGGGGGTTGGTGGGTGGTGGGGTGGTTGGTGGGTGGTGGGTTGGGGTTGGTGGTGGGTGGGTGGGTGTGGGTGGGTGGTGGGGTGGGGGTGGTGGGTGGGGGTGGGTGGGTGGGGGTGGTGTGGTGGTGGTGGTGGGTGTGGGTGGGGTTGGTGGGTGGGGTTGGGTGGTGTGGGTGGGTGGGGGTTGGTGGGGGGTGGGTGGGGGGTGGGTGTGGGGGTGGGTTGGGTGGGTGGGGTGTGGTGGGGGTGGGTTTGGGTGGGGTGTGTGGGGTGGTGGGGGGTGGTGGGGTGGGGGTGGGTGTGGGGGGGGTGGTGGGGGTGGGTGGGTTGGTGGGGTGGGTGTGGGGGTGGGTGGGGTGGGTGGGTGGTGTGGGTTGGGTTGGGTTGTGGTGTTGGGGTGGGGTGGGTTGTGTTGGGTTGGGGTGGTTGG
>NC_085136.1:64178314-64262755 GCF_035046485.1 Aedes albopictus
AATTCCTTCTCAAATCTTTTCAAGAATTCCTCAAGAAATTCCGCCAGGAATCCCTTCAGGAATTCCTCCAGGTATCCCGTAAGGATTCTCCAAGGATTCCTCTAGAAATTTCTCCAGGAATCCCTCCAGCAATTTCTCCAGGAATTCCTCCAGGAATCCCTTCGGAAATCCCTCCAGGAATCCCTTCGAGAATTCCTCCAGGAATCCCTTTGGGAAATTCCCCAGGAATCTCTTCGGGAATTCCTCCAGGAATCCCTTCGGGAATTCCTCCAGGAATCTCTTCAGGAATTCCTGCAAGAATCTCTTCAGGAATTCTTCCAGAAACCCCTTCAGAAATCTCTCCAAGAATTCCTCTATGAATTTCTCCTGGAATCTCTCGAGGAATCCTTTTAGGAATTCCTCCAGGAAATCCTGAAGGAATTCCTAGAGGAATTCTTGAAGGAAATCCTGGAGGAATTTATGAAGCGATTCCTGGATGAATTCCTGAACGGATTCCTCGAGGAATTCCTGAAGAGAATCTGTCTGTCCCGTTTTTATCTCATCCCGCAGAGCGCGCTGAACACCAGTGCAGCGTAATTTATTCGCTCCAAATAGCGCAAAATGAAGTGTTAAACAAACCCGCCTTCCTTCGCACCACCAATCGCGGGCTTATCTAATTGAGTAAATTTGATTTATGCTGAACTGATTTCCGTTTTTTCCTCGAAAAAAAAACTGCATAAATTTATGGCACTCGCGTGTGCAGTTATGCACCGCGACAAAAAAAATAAACAACGCAGTAGGCGATCGCGAAAAATATGACACATTGATGCGCGGCGCACCACGCGAACGTGAAACGAGGGGTCTCGCAATGCGTTTTCGCTTTGTTGGCACATGGCTGCTTTGATAGGTTAGGTTTTCTTCTTCTGACGCAACAATTAATGACAGCCGAATATGTCGTCGAGTGCGCTGGGATGAGAGCGCAGTTCAAAAATATTGCACATCGTTGTGAGTTTTTTCGGCTTTTCGAGTAATTTGAGTAATTTTCCATCCCTTTGTTTCTTCACCCAGAACATACACAACAGCTACATACAGATATAGGCGGTGAAAAGAAGGAACAACGCAAATTTAACTAGCGGAGCTGAGGGCGGCCTTCATGTGCGTAGGCGTCCCGAACGGTGACGGACCGCCGCCACCGAGTGACACCGGTAGATTACTGTTATTGTTATGGTCGCCTCCGGCAGCCCGCTGCCCGGCCACCAGCTGCGACATCAGCGAGTTCTGCGATTGACCTTGCTGCTGCTGCTGTCCCGGTCCCGATCCATGGCCTCCTCCGATGCCGTTCTGAACCGGGTGTGGATGACCTCCGGCTCCGACGCCACCCCCTTGCTGCTGTTGTTGTTGCTGTTGCTGCTGCTGTGGACCCCCCGTTCCGATTTGACGTTTCAGCATCGGGTGGTTGGCCATCGAGGCGAACACCAACCGTTCCTCGTAGTCGTACTCGCAGAGGATTTTGTTCTCGCACAGGTAGAACTTGTCCCCGACGCAGAACCTGCAACGAAATTAAAAAAACATGAATCAGAAACGAAAAAATGCTGGATTCCTATTGTGAAAGGGGAAACATTTCCGACAAAAGCGAATGGGAAAAGTTCGACCACCGGTCATTGTTCTCGAATGGGATCGATTTCCTACACGGTTTTGCATCGTTGCACTCCCAGGAGAGCACTTTTACACGTTCAATTTGCGATTGAACGCAGAACTAGAGAAATTAATATTTCAATGGAAAACCAGAACACGCTGCTACATTTGATTTCATCGCCGTTGGCGGACCCCCACACTACCATCCCCGCCTCAGCGCAGTTGGCCATGACACCCACGTTTGACGTTTTAAAACTTGTCAAAGCTCCCCGAAAGATTGATTACATACACTCACTCTTCTCCTTCTCGAGTAAAAAACTTCAATTAAACGAACCCCACCACCACCACAAATATGAATGATATCAAATTCCTAAATCCAAAATAAATGGATCCCTCGTCTCCCACCAACCGGAGTGGCAAAGGGAACCATCAATAATGTAAATTGTATTTGCCAGCCAGGCAGCCCAGCCGCTGGGAAATGTAAATGATACGTAATTACTGCCGTAACCCCTTTCGGTTCGTTTGTCAGTCCCTTCCATCCCGTCACCCCTCGGTTCGCAAGCACTGACGACAATAGAAAAACCCAACTTCAAATTAAATCCAAGCAGGCACAGCGAACGAAACCAATTCAACCCGGTTTTGAAATCTGTCCCCATAACCGCAAAATATGAAATGCCCGTTCCGTCGCTTCGTGTCAACCGGTCGCCGGGCGGCGTTTATCTTCCGACGCACAAACACTATAGGAAGACCCCTCCCGGAAAATACTATCATTATCATTTGGACCGAACCCGAACTGAAGTCGAGAAGGGAGTCGGGCAGCCCCTTGTCGTATAATTTATTTGTCAAGGATTATAAATCAAATTAAAACAATATTACGCTCGCTAGGATAGTTTTCAACAATTCGGAAGCGCGGTTTTGGCAGGGCTACCGAGTTGAAGAGATTTCCAATTCACAATAAAGTACTATCACAAAACGACAAACTTGATTGTTTTAAATTTGAAAGTTTGACAACACTGTTCTGTTAGACAGCATCCCGAGCAAAGTCCAACAACAAAATTACAGCAAATCGAAAACATGATTTGTTTTCAGCAACAAATTGTTATCACATTTTCATATCGAATTATCTTTTCTTAATTTGATTACAAAATTTGTTTTTGGTTTGCTGCCATTTTGAATTAATGTAAATATTTTGTGTTACAATAGTTTTAAATTTTTAAGAACACTATGTAAAGTAATTCTAGGAATATATCATTAGTGCAATAGGGTCCTAAAATTAAAGACGAAACCTCGCTTATATTGAATAATACGATCAAGCATGGTATTCTCATCGGAATTGTACTTTGTTCGAATTTGAAAAACAAAGGAATAATGAGAAAATTCGAAATAAGTAAAATGGTAAATAGTTCTACTTTGACACTTGAGGTCAACCTTGTGTGACGGAGCTCGACATTTTTCGCACTGGGAATTCAAAAATGTTCCTATCTGACATACACGGTGAAAAAAAATCACTCAAAGTATGTGTTATAAGCTAGGGACGAGACAAAAGACTAAAAAATAAAAATTATATATTTTCAACTACGGTTAATAAAAACGTCAAAAAATGAGTAAATATGTACTCTTGTACCATATATTGCGGTTTAAAACAAGAATCCAGATAGGACTTTAGGAGCCTATTAAATTATTACACTAGCTGTCCCGGCAAACATCGTTCTGCCTGCCTCACGGAGAAAAAAAAACATGTAGTTTGAATCAACTAACAGGTTTGTTGAATTACACACTGAACAAATAGTTGTTTTGAGATGTAGTTTTGTTGGTTTTGATCCACGTTTACAATTTGAAATAAACTGGTAAATCGGTTGTTTCTACCACCATTTAGTAATATAAGACAATTGCCAAATTGGTTATTTCGATTCGAAAACTTTGTTATTTCTACAAACAGTTTGGTTTGTACTTACCAAAATATGGTTTATTTTTGATTCAGATAAACAGAGTAAAATACTAGGCAAGTTCAACAAATCGGGCAGTAAAATTTAACCGATATTTTGTTTGGAGAGAAAACAACCAATTATTTGGTTTGAAACTGACCAGAACAAACTAAAGGTTTGTTTCTGCTACCGTGCCACTTGATTCTTTTTATTTTGGCGTGGCTCTGGCATGAGATCCATTTTACACTAATAGTCTGATAAGCTCGGTCTGCAGCCATGTTTCAGGATTGTTTTTCGGCCTTTTCGTTGCGCCATTGATCTAAATTTAGTCATCCTGACTGCATCAGAGAAGAGAAATAATCAAGTAAATTGATGTTTGCTTCAATTTTGTCTTCATTCTAATTGTAATAAGCACATTTTCAGCATTACAAAATGCAACCTCTCATGTTATAAAATGTGACCATAATTGCATCCTGTAGGGTAAACAGGTATAATATGCCCCCCCTAAGCAGAATTGGCAATATATCTGAAACTGGTGCTTCATTCCATCTATTGTCCACTGCAAATCGTTGTTCCTAAAGTCAGTGAAGTGTTGCATGCAAACTATGCCTTTGGAGGGGCGGCTATGGAAGCTTTGAAACGTTTTTCGAAAACGTTCAAAAATTTGCCTTATCAAAAAAAACGGGGCAATACGCCCCACCAAAAGAAAAACGTCCAGCCCCGTGATAAAACTGTCCCAGGGTATAATTCCACTACATGCTTATCCTAGGAGGGTCTTTTAACAAGTGTTTAACTGCATAAAAGTTGCAAAATAACACAAGCAAACAGAGCAAGCTTCGTTTACAATGAAGTCAGTTTACAAGAGGTAAAATATTACGCCAAAAGCCTCGATTTCAGACTGATATTTTCGTTGCTTTTCTGTACCAATTAACTAATGGATCAGCTTGATGGCAATTATTCTTCAATATTCAAGATTTCTAATCGATCACGCATGCGAAAAGCGCTTGAATCGCTTAAAAAATGAAGGGGGCGTTTTGCCCCGGTGGGGCGCATTATACCCTTTTACCCTACGTGGAGGAGAGCCCGATTCTTGGATCCCCAGAAAGTTTAAGCGGAAGAAACATCGGCAAGGATCCTGTTTTTACGCCGACATTTACTTCATACAAAATACAAATGTTCAAAACAAATTCGTTCATTTTATTTTATGCGTAAAATGGTGGGAATGGGGAGGGAAAAGAGTTGGGGGAGGGGGGAGGTAACGGGTGTAAAGCTACATGTGATTTCAACAAACACGTTGGTTGATTTGAACTGTAGTTATTGTTTGTTTCAAACTAAATATTAGTTGATTCAAACGACGAACATTGGTAGAATTTACTACCATTTTGGTTTGTTTTGGTAACTGTCAAAAGCGAATAACCGACCGGATGGTTAAATCAAACTAAACATTTGTTGAGTAAATACTAACATTATAGTTTGTTTTAACAAACGGCGGTAGTTGAATTCAACTAATTTATTGTTTTTGCCAAATTCAATGCGGTATTCCGGTTGAATCAAACTATTGTTCGTGCAGTTAAAAGTCAGAATTTTTGACACGCGAAAATCGATTTTTCTCCTAAACCGTGTGTCGGAGGTAAGTCGGGCACAGTGCGCTGGATAGAGGGCCGGGTCCGCTGTGGGCACACTACCTCCGACGTTAGGTTTCACGTATGGATTTTAAGAAAATTCGACTGTCGGGTGTGGTGATATTTCGGGTTTCAACCGCGACGATAATAAATATTGTTTGTGTTTACTATTATTTTTTTCTCTGAGCTACTATGTTTTTTGACATGCAGCTCTGAAGAAAAATGCCCCGCAAAATGGAATTTCAAACTTTCTTGTTTTCGATGCGTTCCTGGTCAATTTTCCCAATTATTTTTTCGTACGAACACGTTGGATCCCTGCACGAATAAAACACTGAAAGAATGGTGTATATCCGTTTGTCCGTTCCCGAGCCTATTCGTGACATACAAACACCATTCCATTTTTATTTACATAGATTTATGATATGATACACAAGTTTACAAAATAAAATGAAAGTCGTGAACTTCTGTCAACGACCAAAATTTTTGAAGCACAATTTAGTGCTGATTTCGAAACCGACCTTCAAAAAATTTTAAGTAGAACAGTTTTTGAGTTTTAGCTCAATATCGAGTTTTGCAACTTTTCAAAATATGTAATTTACTAAAATTCAAATATATTGCGTTTTGTTCAACCAATTTTAAATATTTTTCCATAAATTAAAAGCTGAATACAATACCATTCGATCATCTGAATACAGGTTTTGCATCAGATTGATGAAATTCAAGATATTGGTGAGTTTTAGGGACGATCTTCTTAAATTTTAGCAAAATTCCCAAATTTTTTTGAAGAAATGTATTTTTTTCAATAAGAAAAAATCAACTTAAAAATTCTTTCTCGACGTTTATTTGTCATATCATATGTAGGCGAATTACAGTAAAAATTTCAGCTCAATCGGAGCATTGATTACGGAGAATGAGATGTTTGAAGTGAGCGACTTTGCTTAAAAATAGAACAAAAATCGATTTCAAATCATCAACCTTGTATGAAAAGTCGAAAAAATTTCCGCTCTACTGTAATTTTTTTCGTTCGCGTTTTTGAACTCAGGGCATGATTCTACACCAAAAATGATCAACAGCTTACCGAGTTCAAAAATGCTGTAAACTAGTGATATCAACCGAAAAACTCTACATTGACCGATTTTTCATTTTTCTTGCGCTGATTTAATTTGCTATCATCGCTAGCAGGAATTGTTTTCAATTTGCTGTCACTGGAACATTTTTCTGCTCTCATGTTTGATGTTTTAGCCGTTAAAACGACCAAAATGACAACAACCTGAGTTATCAAAATTTGCAATATCACAATATCAAAATTTGTTTACAATTTGCTATCAGACTTTGCTCGGGATGTGTGTACCACAGACTTATTTCAAGACCTCGATGTACCAAAGAAAGCCATTAACTAAACTATATTGGGGAATTCTGCCATAAGGAAATTCATGGTTTTCCTTGGATTTTTTCTCCAAAGTGTTTCCAACGATCACTCCAGAAATTAATTTAAGAACTTCTTTATCAAACCTTCCTTGGATTCTTTCCGAAACTGCGGCATGGATTTCTTTAGAAAATCCACCAACAATTCTCTCCATAAACTCTTCCACGGACTCCTTTTGAAAGTTCTTATAAAACATGTTGATTGGTTAAGAAACTTCTCCAAAACTTGATTCAAAATTTCCTCTAGAGGATCCTCCACACATTTCTTCAAAAATTCCTCGAGCAAACCTCTCTTGTATTTCCATCGAAATTCTTCCACATTTTTTTTTCATAAATCTGTGCGAAACTTCTTTCAAAAAATTATCCACGGATTTCTTCAGAAATGCTTTCAGCAACTTCTTCAGAAAATTAAAAGTTCAAAATTCTTTCAAAAATTTCTCCAAGAATTTGTTGAGAAACACCTACGACTCCTTCAGAAACTTTACAAAGTTTTCTCCACAAATACTTCCTTGTCTTGATCAGAATCCTCCATAAATTTGTCCGCGGATTTCTTTAAAGAATCTACTATGGATCCTTCCAAAATTGCTCCATTTGTTCCTTCAGAAATTCCTCCAGGAATTCTGTCTGAAAATTTACGAAGGTTCCTTTCAAATACGAATTATACGACCAAGTTTCAGGCCATTTGGTCAACAAAAACCCCTCACAATGGAGAGAACAAACCTGCCGAGGATACCCTGTCACCTTATTTCCTCAAGATTTTTTTTTAATATCTCCATGATTCCTTTTAGGTAGATTCTTCTGGAAGACTGACAGGCATAACTTTAGAAATTCTTCTAGAAATTCGTTTAGAAAATCTTTCAGAAATTTCTGCAGGGATTCCTTCAAAATTTTCTACTGAGATTCCTTCAAAAATTCTTTTAAAGATTGCTTCATAAACTCTACCAGTGATTTCTTCAGACATTACTTCAGAAATTCGTACATGTATTTCTTAAAGCAGTCCATCAGAGATTAGATGGGAATTTCTGTAGGGATTCCATTGAAAACTCCTACAGGTACGTGTCAAGTTGTTTCTTCTAGGATTCATCCAGAAAATCCTCTAGGAATCCCTTCAGAGATTCTTGCAGAGATATCTACAAGAGTTTATACAGCGTTTCCTTCAGAACTTGCACCAGATATTGATCCATGTATTTTGCTAGCAGTTTGTCTGGCATTTCCTGTAAGGATAACTCTAAGAATGTCTCCACGGATTTTACAGGAACTAAACATTTCATATGAAATTCTACACAATTCAAAAAAAATATAAACAATCTTAAAAGTTTTTTCTATAGATCTAGACAGAGGCTTCTCTATTATTTCTTGAGGAACACGCTCACTTATTTCGAAGTGCACAATTAGCTCCAGGAATACTTTCAGAAAGTGTTCAAAAATGTTAATAAAAGTATTTCTCCAAGTATTTTTCTAAAGCTTTCTCAATATTTTCTCTAGGAATTTCACAAAGGGTATCCCGAGGATTTCTTCCAGCTATTTATCCAAGAAATTCTTTAGAAATTCCTCCTGGGATCTTCCTCTAGAGAATCATACATGATTACTTCCTGATATTCCGCTGAGATTCTACTGAAGGTTTCTTCAGAAATTCCTTCAGAGATTTTTTTAGAAATTCCTACTCGGATTCCTTCAGAAATTTCTTTGAATTTATTTCCAGCGTCTTCCTCAGAATTTAAGGGATTTAAACTTCAACAAGGGATTTCTTCAAAAGATTTCTCATAAAGTTTTGCAGAAACTTCTTCAAAATGTTTAACAATGATCTCTCAAAAAATTCCTGTCGAAATTTTTACAGAGATTCCTGCAGAAATTCTTACGGAGACTTTTAGAGAATTGTTTATCAGAATTGTTCTATCAGAAATATGTCCTGGGATTCCTTCAGGGATTCCTGCAAGAATTGATTCAGATATTTATTCAGGGTTTTTTCCCAGTAAATTCTTCCAGAAATTACATGAAAAAAAATAGAAAAATGTCCGAATGAATCTCTGTAAGAATTTCTGAAGAAATCCCTGGAGGATTGTCTGAAGGAATCCCTTAATAAACTTGGAGCAACGAAATTCTTTAACATTTTCTGGAGGTATTCCTGTACAAAACTTCTGAAGTAATTTCTGAAGTTATCTCTGGATGAATTTCTGGATGAATGCCAGGGAAAACACATGAAACGAAACTCATTAAGATACCTCCTTATCCTTTTCCTAGAAATAAATTGTTCCAACTTCCAAGGAAAAGTAGATGAAAATTTTCTGGAGAAATCCCTGGGGAAGTCTATAATAGGATTCTGAAGGAAACTCCCAAAAATGTCTGCCGAAATCCCAGAAATTGCAGACAAAGGTACTGGTGGAGTTCTTGAAGAAATTTCTGAGGGATCCATCCCTGGAGTAATTTCTGAAGCAATCCATGAAAGAACTTTTGGAGATGTCTCTGAAGGAATTCATATAAAAATGTCTGATACAGTTTCTGAAGAAAATCCTGCAGAAATTAAAAAAAAAACCGGGTGCTATTAGTAACACACTGGAACCTCTTTTTATACACATGGGTGGAACTGCATAAATTAAAAAAGGCATAAAAAGAGAGAAATTTATGCATAAATTAAGTTTGTGCTTTAATTAGGGAATCTAGTTCGCGAGAACAGGTCTTGCTCCTGGGCAGTTGAGATGGGGCTAAGGGGGTTTCCAGAAAGTTCCCGAAGAGCCCAAAAAGGGGGTTCCAAGGGGCTTCAGGGGCGTTTTAAGGGGTTGTTCCGGGGGATCTGAGGAGCCTTACAAGGGTGTTCTGTCATGATTTTTTGGTGTCTTCATGGGATTACGGAGAATTCTGGGGTATTTCAATAGTATTAAGTGGGTTTCAGGGGCGTTCCAAGGGGCTTCAGGGGAAATTCAAGGGATCTCAGGAGACTTTAAGGGGCATAGCAAAAGTTTGAGGTGCGTTTTAAGGAATTTCTGAGTCTCCTCTGAAACTACCTGAAGTGTCACAAAAATCCCCCTTAAAACCCCCGGGGAACCCATATAATGCACCTGAAGGTTTCGAAACCCCTGAAAACTCTTCAATAACGATTCCGTAACGCCTCTGAACCCTCCGAAAATTCTCTGAAACGTCTTCAAATGCCTCCAAAATCCCCCTAAACCCCCTCGGACCCCATGTAACGCACCTGAAGGGCTACAAACCCCCAGAAAACTCCTCCGTAACGCTTTCGTAACGCCTCTTAATCCCACAGAAAATGCTCTGAAACGTCTTGAAAGACCTTCAGAATTTCCCTTAAACCCCCTCGGACCCCATGTAACGCACCCGAGAGGCTTTAAACTCCACGAAAACTCCACCGTAACGCCTCTTAATCACGCCGAAAATGCTCTGAAAAATCCTGAAATGCCTCCAATATCCCCCTTAAACCAACTCGGACCCCATGTAACGAACCTGAGAAGCTCCGAACCCCAAAACTCCTCCGTATCGCTTTCGTAATGCCTCTTAATTCCGCAGAAAATGCTCTGAAACGTTCTGAAATGCCTCAAAAAATCCTCCTAAACCAAACCCCTTAAAAACGCCTCCGTAACGCCTCTGAAACCAGCCTAAAATGCTCTGAGATTTCCTGAAATGACTCCGAAACCCCCTTAAGGACCACTCGGACCCCATGTTATGCACATGAGACCTTCGGAAACACCCAAAAACGAACCTGTTCCCTTCCTTTGCTCTCCTCTGTAAGGGGTGTGGCCACCGTTGCAATAGTTCCCGTCATTATTAAATATTCTTAAAAAAGACCGTCTTCGACCTTGCGGCCTCTACAGACTGAACATTACTAACATTTGACAACGGACAACACATATAACACCCAGTGGCCCAGTGGAGAATTTTCCGTTTGACGAAAAGTTTTCCCCGGCTTGAGCGGGAATCGAACCCACACTCCGAGGCTTACGAGACACCTAAACGACTGACGCCGCTAACCGCTCAGCCACGAAGCCCACAATTATGCACTATATTGGTTACGAGTAGCTTTCCCTCTTTTTAAGCAGGGCATAAAAAAGGTGCATAAATTAAAAGTGCAATAACATGCATAAAAAGAGGTTTTAGAGTATCCCTATTTTGGGAGTTCGGCATTAACAGTGCTATCGATGTTGTCGAAAAATAATTCACTTGAAAGAAATAATGAATGAGCTCATTCGAATTTAAGCCGCAACCGTAACCGTAAGGCATTTCAAACATGTGTCCCTTTATTGAAAGCTTAGTAAGAAATTCCTAAAATCATGCAACGTATAACTTATTCTTTTTTGTTTTGATAAAAAAAACGGATATTGAAAAAATTGAGAATCAGCAGAAAATTAAATTTTGAAAGGAAGTGATGAAAAAGTTCTTGGAAGACCCCCTTTGCAGGTATTAATGCAAGAATTTCTTGAAAATTTGCCTGAAAATGATAAGGAATACAGTAACTTTTGGAAGAATCATTGAAAGAATCTTTGGAGAAGATCCTTAAGCATCACCGGAAGAAAAAAAATCTGAAAGATACCTTGGAAAAACCACTGGAGACAAATCCAATACTTAGTATCTTTTCAGAATTTTCTAGAGACGTTTGTTAATAAATACCTGAGAGAATCACTTATTATATGATGTTTACCTGAAGGAGCCTCTGGAGAAATTCCAAAAATAATTTCTGAAAGAGCTCATGAAAATAATCAGAATTTCTAAAAAAACCCCCAATAGGATTTTTAATAAATCTACGTAAGAATTTTCTTGAGACTTTTCCAGAAAAATTTCTGAAGAAATTCAAAAAAACTCACGAACATCTGCAGCAATCCTTAAAGGACTTTCTAAAGAATACCAGAACGAATCCCATGAGAATTTTTTTATGTCCTCCAGGGTTCCTTTAAACATTCTACTCCTGGATTTCTACTTCTAGAGTTCTTTCGCGAAATCTTCCAGATTTTTTTTGGGGAATCCTCCAGAAATTCATTTTAACAATCTTCCAGGAGTTACTTCTTCTAATCTAACAGAACGTCCTGTGTTGAATTTTCTAGAAGTTCTTTTTAGGATCTTGCTGGAGTTTTTTTTTGGAAGTCCACCAGAGCTATTTTTGAAATAACTCCAGAAATTCCTTCTGGAAATCTTTAAGAGGTTCCTACTTAGAACTTTTCAGGAGTATCTCCATGAGGTCGCTCATAAAACGTCCCTTGGGATCCATAAGGGAGTTTCTTCTGGAAACTTTGCAGGAGTCCTACATCCTGATGGCATTCGGAGATCAAATTCCTAAAATTAGAAGAAATTCTGTAATAAATCACAAACTGAACTCCTGTAGGAATCCCCCAATAAGCTGCTGAAGGGTTTCCTGAAGAAATAATATAAAATTTCTTTAGGAATCACCACAAAGAATACCTGGAGCAATCCTCAGATGGAACATTCAGTAGAATTTACAAACGGAGTTTCTCAAGGAATTGTCAGTATGAACTGCTGGAGGATTTCCCAGAAGGAATTTCTGGAGGCGTTTCCAGTTGAATTTTTTGAGGAATTCCAATGAATTAAATGCTTTGGTTGATTTCCTACTCTTCTCGTCAACCAATATGGCGTTAATTAAGTTTCAAGTGGGTTTCAGAGGCATTTCAAGACGTTTCAGGGAGTTTTAAATGGGTGCGTTGGAATCTCAGCGGCCTTCAGGCACTCGTAGGAAAACTTCAGAAGGATTTTACGGTGTTTCAAAGAATTTGAAGGGGTGTCGGAGGTTTCACAAGTTTCGGGGACTTTCAAGAAAACTTCCAGGAAGTTTCAGAAAGGTTCATGGCGATACAGTCGGTCTCTGGAGGTTTCGGGGCTTTCAGATAGTTTTCCGAGTGCTTAGGGAGGCTACCGGAGGCTTGCGACAAGTTTCTTGATATCTCAGGAAGATTTTATATGAGTTTCAATACGTTTCAAGTCATTTCAAAGAATTTCACGGAGCATCAGATAAATTCCCAAAGGTTTCAGGGGCTTTCAAGACAGCTGCTGGAGAGACTTTCATAGAATGCTTTCAAGGGCCTCGAGAAGTTCTCGTGGACTTATAGGTAGCAGGCAGCACATCTTTAGGAGAATTTCAGGCTGATTTCAATACGTTTCCAAACGATCCAGTAGGTTTTACGTGGTCCCATGGTGTTACATTTTTTTCAGGATTTACTTCAGAAAACTTTGATTGAAGCTTACTGGAGTATCTCTACTAACAAGAATAGCTGCAAAATAGCTGCAAAACTCTTTTAAACTTGAGGACAGCAAATATGTTACACATATATAATTGATGGATTTCAGAAGGGTTTCAAGGCATTCCAAAACGTTTCAGTGGTCTTAGGGGTTTCAAAGCGTTTCCACAAATAAGAAATCGGATTCAATGGATCATTGAAACCGACTTTTTCGCTACTCACCGCATCAAAACAAAAGCGCCACCGTATATGGACGGTAACACAGTGACAGCAGTCGAGTTACGTCAAACACACAAGGCTACGGTGGCGCTATCTGTTTATTTCATAGCGGTCGTTTTAGTTATTTTAGTGATCCATTACTAAAAATTAGGAATCATAAATCAGGGGGAGGTGTTTCAGGGGATCAAAGAAGTTAACGGTGACTTCAGGGAAAGCAATTCAAAGTGGTTTAAAGAGGGACATTTGAATGGGCTTCAGGGAGTCCCGGGAGTTTAAAAGAAGCTCCAAGGGGATCTAGAGGGGTTACAAGGCGCTCGAAGTTCGGAGTTTGAACGGGCTTCAGGTGAGCTCGAGATTAAATGGTGTTCAAGGCATTTTGAAAGGTTTCTAATTATTTCAGAACGCTTTCGAAAAGATTTGCTTGTATATTCAGTTGTCTTTGCGTTAATTTCTCTTCCTGCACTTTCCATCAAAACCTTCTTAAAATTCACCTTAAGTCAAACTTCACTTCATTCGGGAGATTTCTTTTTCAGTTTATAAAATTATGATTTTTTTTTTTTTTGAATTTTTGAAAACAAAATATTTAGAAATTAACCAGTGGAATTTTAAGGGAAAAAGAGAACTTGGAAAATAAAATCATTTGTCAGTGTTTAATAGTTTAAGCATTCCATTCAACACTTATTTCTAATTCCAACAAAGGAAATAACGGAAATTCTTTTAAGAATTCATTTGAGTTTTACAGTTTTGCAGTTGTTGAGCCAGAGTATTCTCCCATTAGTATTTTGAGTTACTTTGGCCACTTTTTCATACGCCCTTCACGACGAACCTTGTCAAATTGAGGCTCCTTGCTGTCACTTTTGCAAATAACTGTTGGAGTAGATGAGAGGAGAGTAGTGGCAGCCACTCTTAGGATGAACAGAAGCACTAGGAGTTGGGAACCTCTGATGGATGACAGATGACTACGAGTGTCTGAGTGTATGAGCACAGAGAACAGACGTTTAAGTTCGAACAAAAATACGTCGAAATCGTGTGTAAAGGATTTAAGTTTAATTTAACGCCACTAACGGAGACTGCCCCACATATAAAGTCGATTTGACTACACGATGGCAGTGTTCATCGTTAAAATACACTAGCCCACAAAGCGACACGAGCGCCAAACGGCCAAAAACGGCGAGCACTGGAAACAAAAATGACAACAAGTGATGGGACGCTGGCGCCACGCAACGGGAGCATAACCACATACTTTGAAATGGCCGTTACAAAGTTTTACACAAGGCAGAAAGCGAAGATAGACGTCTGTTCTCTGTGGTATGAGTGTGTGAGAGACGAAGCAAAAATTGCTGATAATTATAACTATGCATGTTTGTTATTGTTTTCATTAGTCCGTACTACCTCGTCGACGAGAATAGATGTTGAAAAACGCATCCGACGTAGCATATTTCTTCGCCTTATCACACGAATCCCAGGACGGGTGTTATTATCTAGAAATTCTATCTAACAATCACCAATGCTGAATTCTTCGGACATTCCTATACTAAATGGGATGGTTACATAAAGCTGAATTTCAAAAGGCTGAAAGGCTGAAAATTTAAAAGGCTGAAAATACGAAATCGCATATATAAGTTATAGCAATACTTCCTTTTCTTAGAGTAACGCCCGAACTGAGATCAAGCCTGCTTCACAGCTTTGGAATATCGTGTAACAGGTACGAAGATACTCACTGTGAAATCCGGAGCAACTCTGAGCAATCCTGAGTAACTCTTTTTGTTAGAATCTTTTCAGAAACGTCTCTACAAAGCGGTAAATCTGGTTAAACTGCTCGATTTTTCACTGATATCAGGCATTACTTCGGGAAACCCAGAGTGACCCAGAGCTATCCAGAGGAATTTTGAGCAACACTTCGATTACAGAGTTACTCTTGCTGTATCTGTCTTGTCCATAGGCTAGTGGTGCATACCTACCAACGAACACAAAAAGGAAGTGATAATATTTATAAAGTTAATGTTTCCTTCTTTAAACATGAGCTATTCTTTCGAGTCATGTTGTTTTGACGATTATTGCCATTACGGTTACTAACAATATCATCAGAGATTTTCCCTTCTTTGAAATATACGCTTTTTTTCCGAAATAAGTCATAAATGGACAAAATTTCATTGCATTCGGTTCATTGAATCCAGAGATATAACAGCAAAAAGTTGGCTATCGGATAATTCTACCTTTTTTTTTAAAATGCTCATAACTTCGTGCAGAATAGCCCGATCTTTTCCAAATTCTGTCCACTGATACACAACTACACTAAATTCTGTTTTTACGCGATGGATGCGTTCGCGCAAAAAAAGATCGTGTAAAAAAAGTTCGCGTAACTTCGAGAATTCGCGCAAAAAAAATCCAAAGGAAATTTTTTTTACGCGATTTGCCCTCCGCAAATGACCAAAACCGCGTAAAAAAAAGTCGCGTAACTTCGAGAAAATCGCGTAAAAAAAGTCGTGCAAAATAAAATCGCGTAAAAAAAAGTCGCGTAAAAAAAGAATTCAGTGTAGTTGATAAACTTACAGTGAAAATTTGAGAACATTTGATGCACTTTTCGAAAAGTTACAGTTAATTGGACATTTTTTGAATAGTGAAAATTTTGCCTGTCGCGATCATTTTGTCTATCCCTTGTACAATGAATATGTGTAATTATTCAAAAACGTCTATTTTTCTGAGTTGGTAATGTTGAGTATAGTTTTTAGGTGGGTTGCGTTTGAAAACTAGTAGAATCAGTATTTCAGCCTTATGTTATTTCAGCCTTTTGATGCATTCAGCCTTTTGTAGTTTCAGCCTTTCGTATTTCAGCCTTTTGTTATTTCAGCCTTTCGTAATTCAGCCTTTTGTACGTAACCCATACTAAATATACCAAATTGCATGGTTTCAGACCCCAAAATTCCATAAACTGGCGCCATCTCGGTTTGAATCTGCCATCTTGGATTTTCTGTTTGTCATCTCTGGGCTTCGATCATCTTCCCCACTTTAAATATACCCTCATTGCACATTCAGAGCATAAAACTCCATAAAACAACGGTCATTTGGGTGTCGGCCCCTGTCTTGATTTTTGACCTTGGATTTTCTTATGATTTTTAAACTTCGGACAACTTCCCTATAAATACCAAAGCATCCACATTAAATAAAACATCCACCAACTTGACTTTGTTCCGTCATCTTCAATATTGGACGACTCTGGTCGTCTTCTCCATTCCAAATATTCTCATATTTTATGATTTCAGAACCCAAAACTTCATAAAACAGCGACTATATTAGCGTTGGTAAACCATCTTGGGTTTTCGTTCGTCAGCTTGTGTGTTCTAATCAACTTTTTCATATCAAATATACCCATTAGACTAGGTCAACAAAGTCGATTTTACGGAACAAAGCTTTTTCGATTAATTTTAATGTGCAAAGCAACTGTGCAAAATTTGGGAGCGATTGAAATTTGTATGAAATTTAATATAAAAAACGTGCTTTTTTGCATTTTTCTTATAAATTGAATTTTTTTGCCTAAAAAGATCTTACTAATGACGTTAAAGTATAGCCTAAATTATGCCGAAAAACTTTGCGAAGACCGCAAAGTGATCCGACACTTGTGAAAAAAGTTATGACGTACAGATTTGCCCGGTTGTGGTTTAACATGTAAAGGAATAACATCAATAATAAAATCTCAATTTTTAACCTAAGTTACCAGACGAATAACTTTTTTCACAACCATCGGATCACTTTGCGGTCTTCGGCAAAGTTTTTCAGCATATCCAAGACTATGCTTTAACGTCATCAGTTACATGGTATTAGACAAAAGAATTCAACTTATGAGTAAAATGCAAAAAAAGTACGTTTTCCCATACTAACTTCCATACAAATTTCAATTGCAATGCGGAATATGGGGACGCAATCAATCGCTCCCAAATTTTGCACAGTTGTTTTGGACACTAATAAAATCTATAAGGAAAAGCTTTATTCCAGGTTGAAACGATCAAATATAAAGTTTCTCCATACAACGTTGACCCACTCTAGTCTATAATTTGATCGCCGTGCTAGGGGACGGCTTGCGTGTTTTGTACTGGATCGCCTTGAAATGTTTGGAGCACTACAAATGCACATTAAATTTAGGGACAGTATCACAAGCCGTAGTATAAATTACGATACAACTCATGCAATAATCGAAGAAATTTCCATGATTTGCATTCCTCAATTCATGGAAAATTCTTAAAACGATATTACAAACGTAACAACTACCTTACAAATGTAACACAACATTACCATTGCGGCTGAGTTTTTCATGAGCGATGGATAATCGTAAGACTAGACTCGAAAAAAGTGAGACACACAAAACAATGTATAACTTTTGATTGTGTGCACAAAAATAGCTGATTGTTTAACCAAGAATAGCATGTTATGTGCAGTTAATACCATAAAAATTTCATCACAATCGGTTCAGTATTGGCACAGATATTCTCCACTTGAAAAATTGTTCAGGGTATCTATGATTTTGTTGTTAGCTCATCGAAACATTTGAAAATTTGACAGTAAGTTCTCCAAGTGAAGCAAAGTGGGTGGTGAAAAGTTATTCATAATTGGTTCAGTACTATTTTAACAATTCAAACGAAAAAGTTGATTTTTTTTTAATTTTGGGAACTAACATTTAAAAATCAGTGAGCATTATTTTCACTGTAGAACTGGCAACACTGTCCCGATTTTTATAAAACTTTGACAGCGTAAAATTGTGTTAAAAATGTTCGCAGTGAAAGTTTCAGCCATTTTGGTTGAATACTCTCAAAGTTAGAGCAGTTTAAATTTCACTATACCAAAAACCACATCTACTTATTGTGACATACTGCTACATATAACTATAACTTTTTAACGGTTAGATCAAATTGAATGAAATTTTAACACAATACTTCTACACACATACTTTACGTACAGAAAAGTTTTCATTGAAATCGGGTGAGTATTTTTGGCTCTACAGTTTTAGGTAACAAACGTGATATTTTTTAAAGTGTTTGAATGCCCAAGAAAATTCTTCTTTTCGACGATATCTCCGACAACATTCAACCAATTTTGATGAAATTTTTATGGTATTAGCTACACATAATGTGTTATTCTTGGTTGATAAAAAACACTATTATTGTGCACACAAACAAAAGTTATACCACAGAGAAACAGGCGTCATACTCTACCCGCTTCCCATCGATCACCTTTTTAACGGTTGATTCAAGTTTTCAGTTGCTGGTCGATTGATCACTCGTGGTGCTGCCATTGTTTTTGCTCCTGTATGACATTTCCTCACTACCGCCACCTAGTGATGGCCCGGTCAAACACAGGACATTTAGTATTGGGCGGTTACGTTTTCGTGACGATAATTTAAATGAAATTTGTTCTAAATGTTACGTCTGTTTCTCTGTGGTTATACTTTATTTTGTTAATCGCACTTTTTTCGAGTCCAGTCTTTATTAATAAAATATTTTCCGAGGAGTTCCTCCAGTAAAATCACCAGAAATAAATCCTGAGATTCCCTTTAAAATTTCCTCAGATTTTTTTCAGATATTCCTCTAGAGATCTATTCAAGAGTACTTCCTGAAATTTCTACTGGGGATTTCTTCAGAAGTTCCTTCTGGAACTCTTTCAGAAATTCCTACTTGGATTCCTTTTGAAATTCTTTCAGGGATTCCTTCAAAAATTATCTCTAGAAGTTTTTAGGTATTCTATATCTTCAGATTTTAGGCATTTTAGGGAGTTCTTTAGAAATTCTTCCATGGAGTTATCTGAAATTCCTCTTAAAAATTCTTCAAAAACATTATGGTTTTTTTTTTCAAGGGTTCCTCCACGAAATTCTTTGAGAAATATCTTCAAGAATTGCTGCAAAAGTACCCTCAGGTTTTTTTTTAATAGAAATTGACCCTGCGGCTCCGCCACGGATTCCTTTCACGACACATAAATTTCTTAAAAGCGTTCTGCAGGAAACGTTTCAGATATTTTTTCTAAGAGTGTACCTTTGTAGATTCCTAGGAAAAATTCTCCAAATTTTTCTTGAAGAGTTCCTGGTCAAAAATACCTAAAGCAATGTCTGCAGTTATATCTGGAAGAATACCTGGATAAATGCGCGAGAGAATACCTGTGTAGTGTCTACCTAAGCAGAGGTTTGCAATATCTACCCACCATTAAACCGTTTGGCAGAGACTGCATAAGCCTTGGACTTTTTAACACCTTTATTATTATTCATAGTAAGGATATCTCTCTCTCTCTCTTCTTGGCGTTACGTCCTCATTGGGACAAAGCCTGCTTCTCAGCTTAGTGTTCTATGAGCACTTCCACAGTTATTAACTGAGAGCTTCCTCTGCCAATGACCATTTTGCATGCGTATATCGTGTGGCAGGCACGAAGATACTCTATGCCCAAGGAAGTCAAGGAAATTTCCATTACGAAAAGATCCTGGACCGACCGGGAATCGAACCCGTCCCCCTCAGCATGGTCATGCTGAATACCCGTGCGTTTACCGCCTCGGCTATATGGGCCCCGTATAGTAAGGATATAAAGAAACTGAAACTGTAAAGAGGTCCTATACAGTACACCGGGGCAAGTTGAAACGCGAAGTTTTGAAACAGATTTCAATACAATTTGGAAAATATTCCTTTACTAAAAGATTGATAGAAACAAAAACTATGTGTTATGGCATTCACATTAGGGGGATTCACATAACAGCGTAAACTGATTAAACTGATTAAACGTCGCTATCACCAAGGCAATCTTTGATTATTTCATTCGTAGAATCATGAAACATTTCAAATAAGCAGAAAATCATGGCTTACGCAGCAATTTAATCTGTTTAGTGAGTACCCCTATTGTTTATCATGATTAACATCACGTTATTCCACGTGATTATCCACGTTGTTTATCATGATTATCATGTTTATCGTGATTATTCCACGTTGTTTATCATGATTAACATCACGTTAACCAGCTGTTTCAACTTGCCCCGTTGTACCTCAAAAAACCATAGGAAACTTGTAGAATAGCAAAGCCTCTATGAGGCCAGCCGGCAGAAGTGCAGCACATGGAGGATTCTGGATGTTCTGGCGGGGCTTTCGGCTGTCCACGAGCCTAGGACGTCCTCGCAGGCTCCGGAGGTATTCGGAGGGTACCAAATGGTCATCTCGGAGGCGGTTTGATGGACGAGGTCAATGCTGCGTAGTACTGGGGTGTTCCATGGTTGCACCCGAGGTCCAAGGACACTACGAACTCTCAGGCTGGTCCTCGGGCGAGGCTCTCTCTGTAGGCGGAGGCCCTAAGGCAGACCTTCTAGGCTGCTTCCAGGGGTTCACCACGGAATTTGGCGACTCGTGGTAGACTTTTAGCAGGCCAACGGTAATGGGTCCTAGCAATGAGGTTAGGAACGTTAGAGGAGCTACTGGGGATTCGATCGGCATTCTTCGATCTCGAGAAATGCTTAGCATACCTGATTCAATTTTGTAATCACGCTTAGTACTGAAAGGTAACACTAAAGGTCAACTCGTACTAGCTTTGGATTTGGAATCTTTCAGTGTCTATCTGCTATGAGCTCTAGATCAGAATAGACACTAGCTTCAGCGCTATTCAACCCAGTAGCCTGCTCCCCCCTCTTCCTTCCTTTTCCATCATTGAAGGCTGTAAGGCTAGTATCGATAAGATTGGGATCAGTTGCTACTATTGCCGAAGAGAACGGAGACGATAGAAATACGATATTCGTTCGAGCCCCCTGAAGAAAGTCCGATCCAAGGACCGAAACGTCGATTATGTATAATCAAAGCTTTCATTTAAGACTGCACAGCCGAAAAACAACATTTCGATATTCGCTTCAGGGAGTGGTAAACCTGCTTCTGTTTCTAAAAAAGTGTTGGACGGAGCTCGTAGTTCGATGCATCTTTGCATCCTGAGATGCTTTCGTACATTTTCTTGATGGTATTGTGAGTTTCCTTGGCAACTGGATTCGAAGGTCGATTCAACACCCTATTTCAAACGCTCTTTTCTACGAACCTCGTCAATTGAGTATCTCCTTGCTGCCACTTTTGAACAAACTATCTCGTTTTTTGATGTGACCTTCTGCTGTCATCGTTGAAAAAAGAAAGAGAGCGAAGATTAAATGTGAGTGAGGCAGCAAAAAGAACGTGCCACTCTTTCACTTTTGACACATTCGACTGTGAAACCAGGTGTGAAGGCAAGAACGGACGATTTTTGAGACTGTTGGTTTTGAGGCACGACCGTTCCAAACCGTCGTGTTCGATTAGGGAATACCCGCACAATATTTACAAACATCTGCTCTTGTCGATCGAGGAACATCTTCATGAAGGCGGTCAAATTTTGTCATTTTTTCAATAGAATAGCTGAATAAGGTAGGAATGTTGCATTTTCAATCAACCTGTGTTCAACAAGAGGTTTAATCTCTCGTCTGGACCTGTTTGGAAACCACTGCCACAGAGTAGTCCATCATTTATTTACGTCGTGTACCGGAGAAACAGTTTTTTTTTCTGTTGTTTTCCTGGTGTCTCGAACACGCCAAAAACAAAAGGCTTCCGGTCCGTGTGAGACAGTTTCGCATGTAAAATGACATTTGAAATTCCTGCAACCTTCCAGTATGCCGGCGCGCCGGATCGCCCAAATAGCTCTGGAGGGAAATCAGAAAACCATTTTGCCGGTCGTTACCCATACCTGGCGGCCGCGTCGGGGAACGATTTTTGATGAATACGTAATTCTGTGACTTATGACGAGGGGCGTGAGGAGGAGTTGTGGAATGGAAACTGACCTTTTGTTTGTTTTGGATTGCCTCTTGGAGGGGGGTAAGATGAGGCAGGGGTGGCCGGCATCCGAAGAAGTTTGTAATAACATTAACAATTTATCATTTTCCGGTCCCTTCCCTGACTGGAACGGAGGACGGAGGAGGCTTTGAGATGATATTTGAATGGCGAATGTTTTGGATGACAATAGCACAGGCAGTCAGTGGCTACTACGATTGTGTGATGGGATCTGTCAAAAACTGTGGAAAATTGATTTCCCCTTTTTATTCGAGTGGTTTTTACGTTTCTGGTGAAACTTCAGAGCGGGTGTGGGATTTCTCTGTGATTAATGAATAGTTGTGAAATTGAATCTTTTGGGGACGAATTATGAATGGTGGGATTAGTTCAAATTGAGCTGTTTAGGCACATAAGATTGATTGTCCTCAAGGACTGCATGGAGCAAATTTGAATGATATGAATATTTAACAAAGTTAAAGCTAACAGTAGAATCACAGACTATCAGACGTAACACTCATACTATTTCATAGTCCCTGGTTGAGTCGAACGTTTTTTTTTTTAATTCTGTATTTTAGTTTAATTCATTGAATCCGTTCTCTTCGGTTGATATCTGAACAAGGGTTTTGACGGTTTTACGGTTTCGCATCGAAGAAAAGAAAAGTTTGAGAACCCCTGTCCTCCACCGGAAGACGCCCAAGGACTTACCGATGATTGCACTGCTGACAGGCGAAGCACTCCAGATGATACACATTGTTCCGGGCCCGCATCACCATCTCGAAGGCCGGTATCACTTTGTTGCACGCGGCGCAGAAGCCAGTGTTGCCAAACAGCCTGGAATTTTTCAAGCTTCAATTAACTCATCATTAAGCACATCGAACAGCCTGTGGTCCCCCTCGCACGCAACCTACCTCAGATAATCCCGCTTGCACAGCATCAGATTGCCCTTGGTGTACAATGTGGATCCAACCTCCCCGAGGCGACAATCGCAGCAACCACATTTCAAACAATCCTCGTGCCACAGCAGATCCAGTGCCCGCAGCAAAAACCGATCCTGAATGTGTTTCCCGCAGCCGGCGCACAGCTGCTGGTTGTGATTGTGACTATGCGGGCCATTGCCGTTCCCAATTCCATTTTGACCGCCGCCGGTTACGGGCCCAGACTGCTGCGAACCATTTCCGCTGGCAACACTGCCTCCAACACCACCGCCGCCACCGGACGGCGGTTCCGGCTTGGTGACGTCCATCGTCATCATCTGCTGGAAGAAAGAATGGAGAAAAAACAAGAAAGACACTTGTAAAAATTGAACATTTTTTGTTTTCCGTCTGAGGAGCCGGCGAAAATCTACGATAAGACCGAAGGAAAAACTTTTCTCATCCGGTAATGGAGCGAGCGGTACCTACCGATAGGTACCCGATAAGTGAGCGTCAACGCTCGCGTCGAAATGGCCAAACAACGACTTTTTAATTAACTGCCTCTTATTTCGAGAAACGCGCCGTTTACAACAACTGGGAAAATTTATCGGTTTTCCAAAAGGGGAAAAGTTTTCCGCCGGGCGAATCACATCCTCCTTGGTGCGAGTTTTCTTGTTGCGATTATTTTCCGTGTTTTTTTTATTTCGAATGGTCAACTTGCAAGGAGAAACAACATGGAGGACAATAAATCTAGTTGGCCGGTGGTTGTGATGCGAGAAATGAACTGGCTTCAGCCAGCGACTGCTGATGCGGGCACGTGGAAAACATAAAAATTGTGGAGTTTTCCGGAGAGTTTTCCGACAACAACGAACGGAAAACCCTTTCGCTGTTCTCCGCCCGGGATGATTACCGTTTTCAACGAGGTGCTTTCGGGCTTCGAAAAGTTTAAAATTAAGGTGAAAGTTGCTGGAGTACACGGAAAGGTTTTTCCCACCCACTCGAACCACCCTCCAAATCACCCCAGCAAGCCACCCCCCTGATGGCGCACAATGCAATGTATCATGGACAAACTATAACACGGTCTAATTTTAAACTGAGTGGTTCAATGAATGGAGTAACATTTTATAAACATTCCTAATTAGTAGCCTGTGCATAATTGTTATCGTAAGCTCATTATGGGCGGACGGGACGGTCGAGGACATATCCGCATTGCTCTGTTTCTACTAAGATGGTAATCTCAGATTCTACTTCATATAATGGAAAAAAAATCTATCATTGTGTATGCTCACTTGCAGTGCATATGCTGATTGTTTTTCAGCCTCATCTGTGCGATAGAAATCGAGATTACCATCTTCAAAATCACGAGGCAAATTGTTAGAAGGAGAGGGAAGATAGGAAAAATAACACAGCGTCCCGATTCACCTTATGAATAATTTAAATCAAAACTTTTTATGTTACGTTTGGGTTTTTTTTTAATTTTTACCCGACTATACGCACATTCATTACATTGTGCGCCGGTTTATTTACATTCTTGACATTCCTCTCCTCTCTTCTCTTCACACTCTCTGTACAAAACAGTTGCCATCCATGATCATTTTTCTTAACACAAGTAAATGTAATGCATGGCACCATGTTTTGGATGATGTTGTTTAATTTCATTTTTAGTGCTTTTCCAACGCCGAAAAACAATCAACATTGCTGCTAACAAATTGGGCTCATTTCAACGTTCCGAAACCGTGGAATTTGTCGAGAAACAGGCACATGAGTAAAAAGTCAAAGTGGGACCTGTTCATGTATGTTGGCATCACTTCCGCTAAGTGAGAATATCGTAGTCAATACAATCTCCATTGATTTGTGATCGATAGGAACTTTTTCGGCACAATTCTGATGAAATCAGTTAAATCTTCAAGTGAAAACCGCCGCGAGTGATAGTTTGCAGTGTTATTAGAGCTGGTAAAGCTTTTCACAGTGCTACCGTGTGGAAAAGTGAATGAAATGTTTGATAAAAGAAACGGCAAGATAAAACGAGACTGCCACCAAGACTGCCGCCAACACAGAACAGGAAGAAGAAAAGGTTTTGAAGTGCTGTTTGTTTTAGCAAAAATAAGTGAATTTAAAGCGTATTTGGACCCAAACGCCAATCATTTGTGAAGAAAACAGTGTGCACCGCTTTCAGTAGCATAATCTTTGCTCTACGGTCAGATAAGATGCTACAAAAATGTATTTTTGTGATGGCTCTCTGTGTTCTTGTGAAGATATGATAGAGGGGAAGAAGAAGAAGAAAGGAAAACTGTGGGAAAACTAGGGTGCCATATTTGCTGCCATTTTTGGACTCCAGCAACTATGTCCTTAACCAGGGGCGTACAATTTCGTTTCAATGATACACTTTCATGCAACATTTGAATGAGTCACTTCAAGTGTTTCATACATTTTTCTAATGACTCGGTCGTTAAAAAAAACTTTTTCACTCATCGTAGCACTCGGTAGTCTCCCACCCGGTCGCATTGCTTGTGCTTCACCCGTCAGAGCATTAGTGTCTCACTGGTGCGCGCTAGTCTCTCAATGGTTACGGGCGCCGGTTAATTGGATTTAAGTGGTCGAATTTGTTATGCTCTTTCATAAAACATAATTATCATTCTATTGGCGTGCACCACTATTTAAAAATGTGGTTTAAATAGTGTTTTTAGCATGTTGAAGTATTTCAATGACTCATAAATGAAACGAAAATCCAAGTGTATCATCCCATGTTTCATACACATTTGTTTCTGTAGCAGCAACGAACGAGTGTGTTGCTGGGTGAGAGATGAAGCATCACAGCAGTCCGTTCGCATGGGAAACGATTTGCTACAGTCGTCGTACGTCATGTTTTCCTTTCGAAATTGCACGACCCTGTCCTTAACGTTTGAATTCGCCCCCAAAACGACGATTCGACCGCTTGGGAGTGTTGTCGTCGTCGTGATGGTGCTTCCCGAAAGCAATGTCAAATTCGTTCGGGGTTTCAAAACATTGGAAATAAATTCATTATTTTTACAGTCAGATTGAGATTTACGAGTAAATGAGTGTGATCCGAAGGTATAACTGTTTATTCTGAACATAACAGTATTTTTTACGGCAGTGAAAACTAATCGGAAGCACGATATTTCTGGGTCTGAAAATCGTTCAGGCGAAGTGGATAGCAAAACTAACCTAGCATATCCTACAATTCTAACCTCAACTCCTCACTTGCACAAGCCGGATCTCATTTTTCACGGAAATGGTGAAACAAAATGCAAAACTAATGTACGTGCGACCGAGGGAATTGAAAGTTCTACCATTCCCACTTAATAAAATTGTCGGATGTGGGTTGTAAGTAGGAAAAATAAAATAATACCCCCAACAGATCATGTTGATAGGTATGTAAAAAAAGGTAAACATCATCAGTTCGGTAGTTGCGCTACCGAAACAAAGATGGGTAACAGTATGTTTTGTTTTGCCCTTGAAAGCCAATCGTGTTGATTGGGGCAAACAGGGTTGCCAGTTAATTGTTCAAATGCTACAACCCGGATAAAAACTAACCATAGGGTGTTTGGTGAAAACCATTGCTACAATAGAGTGTATTGTAATGGAATGGTTCGCTAAAAGCTTTGTACATTGTAGCTACTATATATTAACACTCGATTTTTATGTAACAATATATTATACTGTTTTTCTGAACCATTCACTTTTCCGAAACATTTTTTTCCCGTTCAGTTTTAGATTTTTTTTTTCGTGCTTTGTTTTGTGGATGTTTGTGACTTTTTTGATGCAAAGGAATCGAAAGAGAAAAAAGTGAATAAGTTGAAACATCAATTCAATGCCAATAAAATGTTTAAATAAGTGGTAAACCAGACGTCCTAAGAACTGTAGATCCCAGAGATATGGCGGGCTAGGTATGTATAGAGCTTGCTGACGTTTATTCACCTCTCTCTTTCAAGCATGCAGGCGGGATAGGATTTGTTTTCATCGGGAAACCTTTCCTGATGACAACAAATTCTATTCCGCCTGCATGTTTGAAAGAGAAAGGTGAATAAACGTCAGCAAGCTCTATAGAGTGCGATGAGAGGAATACGAATGTAGGTCAATCCGGAAAGAAGCAGGTCAGATTACCGTGAATCAGTGGATGCGTCCAACACTATTCTTTCTGTATTTGTATTCAGAGGAGTTTTCTCCTCTTCTCTCATGCGAACTTGCCTTCGACCACAACCGAATCAAATGCGATTGACGAACTATATCTTTGACGTAGAGCCATCTTTAAGATATGGACTGGACTGAACACTGAAATGACTTCTAACATAGGTTCGTCTGCGGGTTCGCTTTTTAACCTAGCTTATATTTGAATCGAACTTGACAGTTTTCTCATGAGTGGTTATGTATTTCAAACTTTGGTCAAACTGGAGCCTCAATATTGCAATAACGGTTAAGCACGCTGTAATGATACTTATGTACCTCGTCATCCACTTCATGCAACTACATTAGTGGTCTAATAACACTTATCGCGCTCGGAATAGTTCCATCATGCCGCTCAAAGTGTTGCCGCAAATAATATTTAGTTTGCAAAACCTGGTTACATATCTGGCTGGTGAGGCATAGTCTCCCAGTCCCCTTCAACTGTTAATGCAATCAGAGACTACTCAGACTTAGACGTGGGCGATCCTATATATGAAGGGTTATCCAAAACACTCTGGAGAATTCCCAAAGCGCATTCTAATAAATCTAGTAAGCCTAAGATGCCATTAACAGGAGAACAATGACAAGATAATATAACCTTATATGGTTCAAACGATATATTTATGGTACATTTTATTGTTTGAAACCATACATGAACCACGGTATATTAAAACCCACGTATCAGTATTTAGAACAATTCATCTACAATAATATTTATGGTTTTGCAAAAATATGTATATGGAGAAAAATATTTTTTATATTGTTCCGATACTTTACAACCTGTATAAAATATTGTAAAAATCTTATTTACTATTCACTGTATGGTGTCTACATTACATCTTATTGTTTTTGCATTTTTATTTTTATTTTTACAGTGGTGTCTATTGTAAAAATATGGTTCTAAATAGTACTGTTACAATACAACGTTCTGTTGTTCTACTGTATTTTTATTCGGGAAGACTGATGCCAGAGTGTCTTCAATAAAAGGGTAACAGAAAAACTGGGAAATGCAATCATCTGTAAGTTCTAGAATTTGAAATCTCTGGGAATGACATCTTTTCAATCTAACAAACCGTTTTAAAGTTAAAAGTTTTTTAACCCTTTGGAGCCGGAGGGGTCATACAGGGGATGGCCAAAATGTTTGGGATAGGCAACTTTTTTACTCCCACAAAAAAATTCAACATGCTGTAACTTTTCATAGAGTGCATCAAAAAATCTCAAATTTTGACTTCAACCTATTATATGTGCATCATTGGTACAAATTTGGGCTCGATTGATTAATTTTTCGCGAAGTTAGAACCGTTCGGGTAAAACACTATTATTTAGACAACTAATTTTTTAACTGTCATATCTCGGAAACCAGTGAACCGAATTGAATGAATTTTATAACGCTTATCAACAATATATTGATACTTAATACGACGTTATAAAATGTAATATTTTCTCACGGCGAATTAAGTTATACCGGATTGAAATTTTTACCCATATAGAGGAAAATAAGTCAAATTTACAATACCACACAAAAATTACTAAATGTGTTCTTCCTTCAATCTGAATAGGCTCTAATATATCTGATTAGAGATAACTTGAGAACAGAAGTGGAAAATCTTTGGATATCAACACTAAAATTTATTGACATTGATGTAAAAAAAATCATATTTTTTTGAGAAAAATCCAAAAAGTGTCAATCCATGATAACTTTTTTCAACGTTTAAAAAGTATCTATGTTTCAACAGTTTGTATATCATTTACATATTGTTAGTGTACGTTCAAAATTTAATTCAATTCGGTTCACTGGTTTCCGAGATATGACACCTCAAAAATGAGTTGTCTGAAAAATAGTGTTTTACGCGAACGGTTCTAACTTTGCGAAATATTAATCAATCGAGCCCAAATTTGTACCAATGATGCACACATGATAGGTTGACAAGCATCCAAAATTTGAGATTTTTTGATAAGCTCTATGAAAAGTTATAGCTTCTTGAACTTTTTTGTGAGAAAAAAAAAGTTGCCTATCCCAAACTTTTTGGCCATCCCGTGTATATGACCCCAACATAGAAACGGCTATATAAATTCACACATTTAATTTATGAAAAATATGAAAATTTGCGCAAGAAGAGTTTTATGTGCTTTCGCCATAAATAATAGCATTGCATAATCTACTGGTATCCGTGAAGCTCTTGAAGCTGATAATGCCATCTGTAGGGTTATTCCAGGTCAGCCAAACGTAATCAACCACGGTTACTGGACCAATATGAACCAATAATTATAAACCTTTAGGATATTTAGGATCGTCCAAACTGTCCTATGATGAGGTCCTTCAAATCTACAAGAATAACTGTGTTTTCGCCATAAATAATAGCATTGTATAATCTGCTGGGATCCATGAAAATCTTGAAGTCTAGCATGCCATTTATTGACACTACAGGGATATTCCAGGTCAGCCAAACTACCTTGGAGTTTCGAACTTCAGGTCTACACTTGCAACAGTAGCCTTATCTGTTATACTATGAAACGTTGCATAATCAACCGCAGTTACTGGACCAACCTGAAATCTACTGGATATTATTATTAAACTTTGGGACATTCAGGTTCTTCCAAACCGTCCGGAAGTTTAGCTATGGACAGTAATAGTGGAATTCAGTTTATAAAAACAACCACTGTAACAAGAGGTGATTTTGTATTAAATAATAACGTTACACAACCGAATAGGATCCATACAGTTTGGATGACCTAGGATATCCCCACTGACCTGCTACTGTCTATTGAACTTTCGGAATACTTACTGGACATGATAGAATGCAAATCGTAGCTTTTTTATTATGAAAGATGTTACTGTTACACCCGCAGACTTTAGGATCTAAACTCAAGAACAGTTTGGATGACCTAGGATATCAAAAAAAACAGTTTGCAACATATTCTACCCTTTTTATGCTGTTGAGCACCAAAACCACAGAAATACGTAGAAAAAACCTCTATAATATCGCGTGGAAAAATTCCAGCTTCAAAGGGTTAAGAAGAAAATTAGGCTTATTTCATTCGCCCTCCGCTGACAATATTTCAACCGGAATTTCTGAAGAAGTTTAAAAATAAGTTCCCTGGAATTGCAATTGCACATTGTAAACTTGCGGAAGTAATTTCAGATGAGATTCCTGCACGAATTAGAATTTTTACGAAGTTGGTACGTTGAAATTTTCTCGAAATTGTCTAGGACAATTTTTGAAAAAAAAAAATTAATCGTTAGGTACATGTAGAAAAATAACTGAAAAATTAAGCTAAATATTTACAAAAAAATATTATGAAAAGAGTTAGAGAGCTCCTTAGAAAAATATAGTGGATTTCCTGAACAGATTACCAGATTACTCTTCGACAAACTCGCGAGAGATTTTCTCGGAGAATGGCTTACAATATTAATTTTTATAACAACTTGTTTTCATAGGGATTTTTGGTAAAAGATCTAGGTGAATATCTGAAGTTATGGTAAAGTCATTTAGTCCTGCCTTAGTCGCTATACAAAAGTCGTAAGAGTAGTAGTAGGAGACGATATACTATTACAATTTGACATAAAATGTTTTCAGAAAAATTGTTGGAATTTTAAACTTATACAAATTGTCTTCTCTTTCTTTCTTCATTTCTGGAATTATTTTCATGAACCTAGACAAAATCTGGAAAATCAGATAATAATTTTAATACAATTATTGTATATTGTATATTCTTAAACAAGTAGATATTTACTCTGACATGCTTCGTCAGGATTTTCACTGCAGGTGTTGCCCCCCCCCCTACGAAAGTAAGGTTCTTGTTTGTTTGGTAAAACTGATAGTTTATGCTGAAGATTGATCTGAGCTGTCATAACCATAGCAACTACCCAAACCAAACATGATCAACCTCTTACAATCACAACACAAGAAAATAACAGCAGCGATAAAAACCAATTTGATATCGATTGAAGAACGCCAGAGGCCAAGATACACAGAGGATAATGTGTAAAACGCATAATGCGAACAGCCATATGGGCGATAATTAAAGCTAAAAAACAATATATTAGGGGTAGATTGAATTGCTGCCTAAGCCATGATTTTCTGCTTATTTGAAATGTTTCATGATTTTGCGAATAAAATAATCAAAGATTGCCTTGGTGATCGCAACGTTTAATCAGTTTAATCAGTTTACGCTGTTAAGTGAATCCCCCTATTAATACTCCTACCCTTATTTAGCCTCGTAGTTGAGGTTTACGAAGGATAGCTGATAATGTCTGGGAAACACAAGGTCAACTGCACTATTGCTCCGATTAGCGCAGTAAGAGCAGAATACTGTAGAGGACGCCCAAGTACTCCACAGGCTCCGTTAAGTGGTTAGGATTTTATTAGACCCCCCCTAACCATTCATTCCTTGGCACGGTAAGCGTATAGCCGCATCACACCACGAATTAGGGGTCACCTGTTGGTGGACTCTTACCACCGGAACAGACGGTACGAAGTGTTATTCTTACCCAATTGAGACAACCGCTACCAACACTACACTGCTATCTAGGCTGATCGAGAAAAGAAGTTATTATTGATGATCAACTTCATACGGACCCGAACAGTCGGAACTTGCTCCGCCAAATCTTTTCTCCTCAATGAGGCAGATTTACGATCAATCATCTGTTACCGACAGGTAACATCTTGCGAAATAATGGGTGCGAGACGGTAGGGAAAATTATTGTAAATTAGTTCAACTGCAACGGCGCATTCAAACCGGCCTGCGGGCAGCTGAAATAATTAAAACGCACGGACGCTGATGAGCGACATCGACGAGCGCAAGAAGCAATGGGAGTTACCTGGAGCACGTAGGAAATGGGAAAACGCAAATTTCCCTGGGTGACCGATTGCGAGTGGGTGACGGTGAAGGCTAGTGGGAGGACGATTGAACGGCAGTTAGTAGGCAGCACTCGAACCGAGCCTCGTCCCTCGAGTCGAAGAGATTTTTCTTGGAGTTAGTTTTCCTGGGCAGAACTGGGCCGCCTGGGCTCGGCGGCCATCCGGAGACCCTGATTTTTCCGACCAACCTCAAGGCGTGGGCAATTATCCGTCTACGCCCAAAGGATTTTCGTCCGACCGCCGGACGTCGGCTGCCAAGAGTCCCGCAGAAGGCATCACCAGGCCTGTTCCAGGGCCTACAGTTACAAGCCATCGTTACTCCTTGTGAAACCTCGTGGCCTCAGAAAGAGCGTTGTGGCCAGAATAGCCGTTTTCCGCCGTGGCCACTCCTGTGGTTTTCGTGGCAGCCATCGCTGATCCTCGTAGTGGCCTACGGCACGTTGCTGCGCACTTTGCGACGGCCGAGACCAATCCTAGCAGCGGCCACCGCTATTCACCGCGGTCGACGTCGATTTGTGCCGCCCATCGCCGCGGCCACCCTTTGAGTCAAGCCAACATTGTTCCTCGTCGCGGCCACCACTACTGGTCACCTCGGCCTGCGCTGCTTTGCGCCTCCCTTCGCCGTGGCCAACACCGCTCTACAAACGACGCCGCGGCCCTTCGCCGCAGCCAACGCCGCCTTTCACGGCGGTCCCTGCCGTCCCACGCTGCACATCACCCAGGTCTACGCCGTACCTCGCCACGACCAGCGTCGCTCTTCGCCGTGACCAGCGTATCATCCAAACTACATGCATGTAAGTCGCCATAATAAATTCCCATTTGCCCCGTTCATTCATTCTTTTCAGGACTCTCGCACTCCGAAGATTTCCCACGCCTAACGCCCTGAGACCCGGGACCAAAAGAGGTCTTGACTGCCCACTCCAATCGCCTGCCACGGCTAAGACCAGCAGGCGGGAGCTTGTGTCCGTTCCCTTCAGGAACGGAGTGGTCCCGGGGCCAAAATAATTGAGTCTTATACATCATCACGATCAAATCTGACTATACATGTCAATGGTTGCTACTCCGTTATTGATCTGAGCTGGTACCAATTGCACTGAGATCCAAATGAATAAGGGCTGGGACACTCCACTTATTCTCAAAGTGCAATTCTAGCAGCTCATACATTGGATCAATACCGGCGCCGGCCACGTCTTTATAGTCAGTAGGGAAGGGAAAGGAATGTTAGAGTGTGCTGGTTGTTGCTACTAAAGACCGAGATCACCTCTGCATCCCCACATCCAGCACGGACTGGGGTACTTTGTTAGACGGAAAGGATGGGAGATCTGGGAGTCACCGTTGGGTCGGTGATGCGATCCATGGATAGGGGGTTATTTATAGTGTTCGTAAGGTGATAGATTGTGTGGTGAATGAGGTCAAGCGGCACAGCACGCTTTGGTTGCATAACTTGTAGGCGTTATATACACTGTGCTGTGAGTGGAAATTGGAAGGGAGAGGGAAACGACTTTTTTCCAATTCGTTTCTGGCTCTAGCGATGGCTATGAACATATAAATATACATGAGTTGTATATGTAGAGAAGAGAGAGATAAAGTGGATAGAAAGATACAAAGTAGGATGAAAAGGGACGGGCCAAGGATTGAACCCATGACCTTCTACATACGAATCAGAAGCGGTAGCCACTAGACCACCAAGCCCGTCCTCTCCTCAATGAGGCAGATTTACAGTGACAATCTCGTCGTGGTGCTGGCTGTCACTGATGCTTGCCAGGGGAAGGACACGCAAGGGGAATAACACTAAACTATATTCACACTCCACACTGCTGAGGGTGACGGGTTCTATTCTCGGTCAATCCAGGAATTCTTCCTTAACCACCTTGAGCATCTTCCCATCTTCGTGCCTGCCACACGATATATGTACACAGGCAAAGTGGCCATTGGCAGAGAAACCTCTCAGTTAATAACTGTGGAAGTTGGCTGAGGAGCGGATCTGATGTGATGGTTAGAACACTTGACTATCACGCCGAGGACCTGGGATCGAATCCCACTCCCGACATACTCGCAAAAAGCGAGTTCTTCCTTCGGAAGAGAAGTAAAGAGTGGGTCCCGAGATGAACTAGCCTAGGACTAAAAATCTCGTTATTACAGATAAAAACAAAAAACTGTGGAAGTAATTGGGCTGAGAAGCAGACACTATCCCAGTTGAAACGTTACGTCAAAGAGAAGAAGAAGAAGGGTAATATTTTATCTTCCTGTTTTAAAGTCCTTCAAGTCTACAAGAATAATTCTATGTATTTTCACAATAAATATAAGCATAACATAATCTACTGTGATCCGTGAAGCTCTTAAAATCTACGATGCTATTTGTAGACACTGAAGGGATATTCCAGCTTAGCCAAAATACTTTGCAGTTCAGAACTTCAGGTATATGTATATTCATATCTGCTATACTGAGTAACATTGCATATTTAAGCGTGGGTATTGGACAAAACTGAAGTCTAATTTATATTATTATGAACTTTTGGGACATTCAGGATCGTCCAGACTGTTTTAATGAAGTCCTTTAAGGACAAACGTCTTGAAATCCCGCTTCAACAGTGCATCAGAACCTCAGACGCACAAATTTTAAGAAACAAGCTTCAAACAACAGCGCATGCTATTATTCTATTCTCGCTCGCTTGTAATAAGCTTAAAATAAGAAGCTCAGGTGCGCTGGTTTTGTTAACGAAGAGATTAGTGCCCTCGAAATCGTGAGTAGGTGCCAAAGTCGGCCATTGTGGCGGCCATTTTGGGATTCTAACAAGTCTCTCCTTAAGGCGAAACTGGAAGCATTTCCTCACTTTTTGATTTTTGATTTTTTTAAATAACGAAGCAATTTTTTCAAAATCGGTTTTGTACACATGTAGAGTATGGACCAAGGTATCTTCTGATTTTTTTTTTGTGGTGGGAAATGATTTTCGTTTTAGCAGAAACCATTTTTGAACAAAATTTCACAAAAAAAAATGGTTTCTGCAAAAATGGAAAACATTTTCCACCACAAAAAATTCAGAAGATACCTTGATCCATACTCTACATGTGTACGAAAACAGATTTTGAAAATATTGCTTCGTTATTTAATAAAAAAAAAATAAAAAACCAAAAAATGAGGAAATGCTTCCAGTTTCGCCTTAAGTCTACTAGAATAATTTAATGTGTTTTCGCCATATACAATAGCATTACACAGTCTACTGGGATCCGCGAAGCTCTTCAAATCTCAAATGTCATTCAGAGACACTAAAAGAATATTCCAGGTCAGTCGAGCTATCTGAGTTCAGAACTTCAGGTCTGCATAATCAATCACGGTTACAGGACCGACCGAGCTGAGCTCTACTATATATTATTATGAATCTTTGGGACAGGGCCGTCCAAACTGTCCTGTTTAAATAGCTCTTGACAGTAACAGTAGTTATTCTCACAATGAACTGTAACGTTGCGCATCCAACTGTAATCTGTGATCCCCTTGGCATTTTATGAGTCATTCCAAGATGGTCTTGAAATATTTCAGATCAACCTATCTACTTCGGTGACCATAGCTTCAGATCTACACTTGTGATAATAGCTTTTTTACCAAAGTAATTCAAGGAACAATAAGCGTTGTTATATATTTTTTGGAATATTATGGGCCATCCTTACTGTTATGCAGTAAAACAACCACTGTAACATGAGGTGACTGCGTTTCAGATAGTAACGTTACACAACCAAATAGGATCCACGAACCTCTTAACTCTCATGATAGATTTTTGTAAATTTAGGTCATCCAATCTCTCATGGAGTACACCACTTTATACTTGCACTTGCAATGCTAGCCTGCTTCACTAAAGAATAATACATAATTAATCATATTATATTCTTCAAAGACTAGTAGGCATTGTTCTGTGCCTTTGAAACATTTATGGTTGTTAAATCTTTGAAGAATTGTTGATTTTGTTTTATTATAATTGTTATCATTTAACGCTAAATGAATGAAATAGATCATTACGACTCAAAACAGCAAAAAATATATTATTGCGGCTGTAGACTCCATGTTGCAAGTTGTCCAAATTGCAGGATAGTGCGAACGATTCTGAATATCCCGAAGCTAGGCTTTGATTGCATTCTGTGAGCACCAGTAAGAATAATAGATTACACAACGTAACACTATATAGCCAAAACAGTAGCTTTAGTTGTTGTAGATGCTAGATTTTAAACATCTGAATAGTTTGGAAGACCACAGCCGATCTGATGATTTCTATTGAACATTCAAAAGATTTGCTGAACATGATCGATGGCATATCATAGCTTTGTATAATTGAAGGTCTAGATCCTGAAGTCTTCCGTTACACGCGTAGACTTTAGGATCTAAACTCAAGAACAGTTTGCATGCCCTAGCATATCACGACTGATCTAAAACTGTCATTTTAACTTTCAGAAGAATTTACTGGACATAATGGGATACAAGTCGTAGCTTTGTATAATGAAAGAAGTTACCGCTACAGACAAACCTCAAAAACAGTTCGGATGACCTGGGATATCCACAAGAAATGTTCTGCATCATATTCTACCCTTTCTATGCTGTTGAGCACCAAAACCATAAAAATATGTAAAAAAAACTTTACAATAACGTTTGAAAAACATCCGTCTTCAAAGGGTTATATGACAAAGTTTCAGGCATTTCGGCCATAAAACCCCCCTGGCGAAGAGAACAAACCTGCCGATAATACCCAAAGGGCAGTATTTCATAGTAGTGAGTTATTTCTGTAAAAAAAACGCCAAACTGATCAAATTTGGAAAGGCAAACGTACAAGGCTGGTGTAACCTAGGGTGTAACTTTTTTTTAACTCATTTGTAATGAACTTAAAATAAGAAGATCCGGTGCGACGGTTTAGATTTTTATGAGATTTGTGCGGTGGTGCAAAAGACGGCCATCTTGGGATTCCAACAAGATTGCTCTTAAGCTGAATCTCTAAATTAACGTTTTTAAACAAGGCCACTAACCCTATAGGGCACTGCTTTGTTTTGATTTTGTATGGGGTTTTGACGTTTCTTGGCCTTGTTGTTTACAAAGTTTCTGTAAGATTGAATGAGATGGAGAGAATTTCATGCGGTGCCCTATTCAATTACAAAGTAGCAGTTCCATCTCTGATTGTCTCCATCACCATGGTAATAAGATCGGCACAGAGTTTACTTTGATCCGAAATTTCCAAAACCACCTTCCAAATACACAATGTGTCTAATCTTGCAAATTTAATTTGTAACTTCTAAGCTTCAGCCTAGGTACTGGGACTGCTGCGGCAACAAATAGTTTCCAAACTTTTCCCACCGGGCGGTTTCAAGTTCCGACGTTAGCTGCTCGGGCACACGAAACCCAGTCAGAGTGGTGCAATTTGATCCTTACGACGAGGTGAACACCGACACCCCACAATCCACATCTTGTCTTAGCTCCAAGCTTAGCTCGCACTCTCGGGATAAGACAATTTGAAATATGTTATCGCTCCCCTCCGGTACCGACGCCCGCCCAACCCGCTTTCGAAGTCTGTTTTGGTTTCATGCCCGCAGGCCAAAGGGTTCGGGAGTTCAAAGTTGGAATTTCGTGTCGGAATTTTGGGGCGCTGGAATGTGTGTTTACCTTTGTATTAAGTAGCCGAGTGGAGTTTTCCCAGTTTTCCGCCCTTCTTCCCTGGAGGGTATGAATATTCGATAGTTGTTACTTTGGCAAATAGTTTCCTTCCGCCAGAAGTAGTGGTGGTGCAAAAGTTTCCTCTCTCTCGCTGTCTTGGAAAGTGCCATCAACCACTTGATCCTTATTAAATATTGAAATTCAATGAGATTGGCTCCCGTCGGTGTAAATATTCGATGAGTCGCAGTGACATCTTGAAAGCTAGTCTTGTGTGCCACCAACCCAGTTGTGTCACTGTCAGACAGAGGAAGTTTCACGTCTCACACCACGAAACTAGAAATTCAGAGAACGAAAAAAAATCGAGTCAAATCACGTGGTTGGTGACGTCCACGTCGTTTCCAGCAATTAAATCTGATGTGTCAACTGTGGATTCAATTTACCACCAGCACCGCACCGGTATGCATGATGGCATGGCCTACTACAGCTCTTCAGTTTCAGCTACCGGTGCGGTGATCGTCATCAGCAGCGCGAACAGACGACAGACTCACCACCATCCAAGTTGGCCGGTTTTTGGTAATATGTGTGGTGGTGGCGAACCACGAAAGAGCAGGAAAAATGAGATAATTGAATAACACTCGTTCGGTGAGTGACCAACCAACCACTCGTCGTCCTTTCGGTCAATCCGCGACGAGAAGGACTCGCTGAGCTGTCGTGTCAGGATCCCCATTCTGCATCGCCGCCGCACGTGGTGTGTATGTGATTTGTATGAGTAATACATCCAATTCAATCTGAAACCAAATCTAGGGTGGAAAACTGCCCGAAAAAAAGTGCTTACTTGGACCAAATCGAAGCAGGCTTGGTGGTTTTCGAGGGGGTGCAACAGTATCAAACTACGAAACGAGAGAGGAATCACTGATGACCACCGTTGGTGATGATGGTGACGGCGACGGCGACGACGACAACGTTTGCAATTAAAATAATTAAAAAAGCATTGCGGCTACCAGCTCAGCCCAACTAACCAGCACACTCTGTAATCCGGAGGGGTGTGGAAGGATTGTATTTTCCAGCTTTTTGGGGGGACACTCGTCGCAGGGAAAATAATGTCATTTGATATCCGGTCACAAACATGAGCTCTGTTGCTACTTCTGCTGCTGCCGTGATGCTCGGCGCGCGAGGACTACCGCCGCCTACTGCTGATGACAGCTGACGGCGAGAGCACGTTTTTTGTCCATCAGCGACATCTCTGAGTGGATGAGGCAGCGGTAGCCAGTGTCCCATCATCAGACCAGTGCAGTTTCGAATGGCAATTTGAGAGTTAAAAATTGGTGTAATTCAATAATCGAAATTATTACATACTCTTTCCACTGCAACGTGTGGAGTACCTGCCCACCGAATGGTTTGCGATGACGAGTGATGGATTTTCGCTTGTTTCACGCGATGGTGATTTGTCCACTCTGACGTGAAAAAAGTGTTACGGTCGCCATCTGGTGTGACAACACGTTGGAACTTTTGAAATTTCAGTTGAATATTATTCATTTTTGTCGTCAAATTTATTAAATTTTAGCATGATTTTAATACAGAGAAACCGACGTAACATTTTGAACAAGTTTTATTAGAAAACATGGTCGCAAAAACGTAACCGCCCAATGCCAAACGTACTGTGTTTGGAGGGCCCATTACTAGGTGGCGGTAGTGAGCAAATGTCAAACAGCAGCAAAGACGATGTCAGCACCTTGAGTGGTCAATCATCAAAATATTTGAATCAACCTTTAAAAAGGTGCTCAATGGGAAGCGATCAAAGTGTGACGTCTGTTTCTCTGTGGTATTTCCGTAGGAAGTGGAGAAACATCTAGTCTAGTCTAGTCTAGTCTACACATACACAGCCATTCATTGAAAGAATCCTGGAAAATGATAGCATTGACTATTTCTATCATTTTCTTGTCATTATCAATGCTTGCAGCACATCTGAGATGCAGTACAAGAATTGAAGCGGCCAGGCCTACTGTGCAGCGTTTTATTGTGGATATTAAAGTCACTATAACGCTAAAGAACGGGGACAACTCGTACCAACCGCTCAGCATAGTATATAAGTATAAATGTTAAGTAAATACGTTGGGAGTGACATCGCTAAGAAAATTTATGTCACTCCGTCGATGCTCTTTTTCTTTCTGGGATGGGACAAAAGAATTGAACCCTCATGTTCAGGCTCGAAAGCCTAGGCTTAAGCGCCATCACTCGATCTCTGAAACGAGAAAAAGTAAAATGATCCCTTCCCCGAATTCATTTAATGTATGTAAATAATAAAGTAAATATCCCAAAAGGAATGCAAATAATAATCGAGTTTGTGATATGCACAACTACGCAATTCAAATAAGAACGAACTCACCAAATTCATCATTTCGAGTCCGCCATTCGCCAATAACAGAACGGACTCAATTTTCGTCTGATCAGCTAAACTCTTCAAATGTAACTAAAGAATAGACGGAATTCTTCGAGCAACATTTCACTCAAAAACTCACTTCTGGACCTAGGTAGCATACAGCAACAGCTGGATGCAAAACACTTTCCGTAGGAAGTGAAGAAACATCTAGAAAAAAAAACCTTGAATGAACTCCAGGAGAAACCTATGGCGAATTTTTCAAAGGAATCACTAAAGGAACCTATGAATGAATTTCCGAGGAAAGTACATATAAATTTAAGAAGAAATTCCTGAGTAAGTCCCAGATGTTCCCAGAGTTCCTGGAGGAATTTTTAAATGAATACCTGAAGAAATCTCTGCAGCAATTTCAGGAGAAATCTCTGAAGACATTTCACGACGAAACCTCGAAAAATCTCCCAAAGAATTCTTGTAGAAATCCCTGAAAGAGTTCGTGGAAGAATCTCTCCAGCAATTACAGGAGAAATTTCTCCAGTAGCTTCAGGAGAAGTAATTCAAAGAACTCCAGGAGAAGTCCCCGAAGAAATTCCTGGAGAAGTCCCCGAAAACTTTCAGAAAGAGTTCCTGCACGAAATACTGAAGGACTTTCTGGAGGAATCTTTGAAGGAGTTTATGAAGAATACTTTCTGGAAGTCCAGGAAAAATCCCATAAAAAATTCTAGGAGAAATTCCTGAATGAGTTCCAGGAGAAATCCTTCAAGGAACTCCAAGAGAAATTCCTCAAAGAATTCCAGGGCAAATCTCTGAAGAAATTCATGGAGAAATTCCTGGAGGAAACCAAGATGAAGCTCCTGGATGAATACCATAAGGCATGGTTTCCCAAACTGTGGGTCGCGACCCCCTAGGGGAGTCGCCGGCCTTCACCCAGGGGGTCGCGAAGGACAGTTGGAATATTTTACTGTAACAAACAGCAAATTAGAGAATTTCTATGCTGCTCCCACTCGCAAAACAGTCCCATATGAATAGGAAACCCAGCAAAGATGGGACTGTTATGCGAGTGGCGGCAGTATGGTGGGTCGCGAATTGTACGTCTGCTGGCCAAAGGGGGTCGCGCACCTGAAAGTTTGGGATCCTATGCCATAAGGAATTCCTACCGGAATTAAACCGTGGAGCTGTATATGGAACATTAAATTCACTTTTTAGTGTATTATATGGTATGCAATATAAAGTTGTTTTGTCGTATAGGCACCATTAAAGTAGGTTTAAAGTCGAAAGTGACGCTACTATTGTTGATGTAAAGCATGCTTTACTGTAGGCATTGCTAAAGTATGTAAAATGCTTGTGCTAAAGTATATAAAGCCTGTATCCGCAATAATCGGGACACAGAAGTATGTCAGTAGCTCTGTAATGAATCGGTAAAATTGGCCAAATAATTGACTGAGAACTCTTTGGTGTGTGTTTATTATTTGTGCCAAATTTCATTAAAATCAATGCATTACTTTTAACTGTGGATGAAAAACAAACAGACGTGATTTTAAGCATTTTGTACAATCAAGATCAAATTTCATTCGCATACTAGATGGTTCTTTTACGCTACAGTTCAAAGTTTTGTGATGATAATTAGGAAATTTCGTTAGCAGTTATGATACTTATAGAGACACTTTCTTGCAAAATTTCATAAACTTTGATCAATTGGTTTGAAAGCTACTGGTGTTGATAGGTGTGAGTGTTAGTGAAAATTTTTCGTGTTTTTCATGTGCGATTTTTGCCTATTCATAACTTTTGAATTTCTCGGCCAATTTTCATGAAATTTTCACAGAAGTTAGTTGATTATGTGTATATTATGCCTGCAAAATTAGGTGATTATTGGTATAGTACTTTCAATAGTACAATCGAAACATTAAAGGGTGCAGACTAATTGCTGTCTGAGGGGCTAAAATCGCGTTCAGTACCAATACATGTTTCGACTATAAAATTGTTGATAGTACATCGATTTTTTTGAAATTTTGCCTGTGCAACAAATGTAGATTGAGAGGTTTGTCACCTAAATTTCAGCCATTTCCTTTGCCAAATTCAAAAGTTACAGCGCTGACAAGCAAAACTAGGGACTGTACAAAATTCAATGGCGCACATTTTTCTCTTTCGTTGCTACAACAAAAAGTACTGCACCGATTCACATGAAATTTTGTAGGTGAAATGAACACATCTTAAGATGTTATTAGACAAAATTTGAGCAATTTTAATGTATCTATTGCAGAGTTACAGCTGTATTTCTGTGTCCCGATTATTGCGGATACAGGCTTTAAAAGCTGTTAATCAACTATAACTAATGTGATGAAACCATATAGAAAGTATATTTAAGGCAACTAAAGTCATTTGGCCGAACGTCATTTGATCAAATATCGTTTGGCCGAACGACATTTGGCCGAAAGGGTCATTTGGCCGAATGCCGTTTGGCCGAAAAAGGATGATGAACTTAAGTCATCTTGCCACTGTTTCCTATATCAGTATAATTCGAAGGATAAGCCTTTGATTCAAAGAAGGATAAATCTCTGACAAAAATATTCCCAGTTTCAACGCCAACTTGATGATAAAACCTGAAAGAATAGCTTATGATTAAGGAAATATTTCTGATGATCATATTGGCAGCTAGAATGTTATCCAGAGTATGCCCACGCCTTCAAATCCTTTTGATAATAATTCGGCCAAACGGCATTCGGCCAAATGGCCGGCCACCCGCTGGAATTACATTTCATATTCCTCCACAATGGTAGCTGAGATTCCTCCAACGATTTCTCAAAACTGCCGAGTTGTCATTCCTTCAGGTATCTCTAAGTGACAGGGACTGTCAAAGAAGTTTTTGATGGGATTCTTTCCGGAATTTCTGATGGATTACATCAGGAAGTCTTCCTGGAATTCTTGGAGGACCCTAGAGTAATTTCTGCAGAGATTTCAGTTGAAAATACTTAGGAATCCCAACGAGAACTAAAAAAAACCTTATTAATCTCCCGATGGCACCTTTCTCGTGCCTTCGAAAACACATTCAACACAACTCAAGTGACATGTTGATGAATATCGCACTTTCATACGTTTAACAGAAATCCATTTAAAAGCATCAGAGATCATATCGTTTATCTGGCATTTAACTTTTAAGCCTTAAACTCGTGAAAAACAGTCGCAATCTTGAATTTTGGGCCGCCATTTTGGATTTAAGTCCGGCAGCTTGAAAATTCTGGTCGCCTTCTTCCCCATACCAGATACACCCATATTGTATGGTTTTAGAGCCCAAAACTCCATTAAACAGCCACCATTTTGAACTTTGCGACGCCATCTTGGATATTTATGTCACCATCTTAGATGTTTCAATCGTCATTTTTAGAGTTCAGACTTCTTCCCCTTATCAAATATACCCATATTGCATGGTTTCAGATCCCAAACCTCCATTTAACAGTCGTCATCTTAAATTTTGAGACGCCATCTTGGATATTTTGGTCGCCACCTGGGATATTTTAATCGTCATTTTTGAACTCCAGACATCTTTCCAATACCAAATATACACATATTGCGCGGTTTTAGAGCCCAAAACTCTCTTGAACAGCCGCCATCTTGAATTTGGGACCGCCATTTTGACAATTAGGCTGCCATCTTGAATTTTGGTCCGACTTAGTGGAATTTCTGGTCTTCAGTGTTCATTTTCGCATAAAATTCGTCAACCACGCTAAAGGTTACAAAAATCGCCGCAGATTGATGTGTCGCATGGGGGCTTGGTTTAGTCGCAGACAGACGTTCAAGTTTGACTCAGCAGCTTGTGTAAAAAACATGGCCGCCACAAATTGCCAAGTGGCAATCAGCGAACAGATGGCGTTAGCGGCGTTCATATTCAATCGCTGCCTCACATGTGCGTTGCGACCAACAACTGTCACCACGGTCGTCTTCCAGCCGGATGGCGGGAAAAGACCGCACGTGTTGCACGCTAATAATGTTTCCACATAATTTGTGCAGAGTAAATGACTTTTATTTAATGTCTAAAAACTTTTGCACAAATTAGCGCAGGACTCTTCTAAAATATTTTACACTTTATTACTTTTATGTTACATAGATTTGCTTGAATTAAACTGCATTTGGATGAACTTCACTCGCATTGGGAAATCTTTGTGAATGTGACGCAAATGTAGAAATGATTTTGACAGTGTTTGTTTTGATTTTATTTTTCGGTGGGTGGTAAATTGGGTGGTAAGTAAGCGACTGGAAGCACGTGGTTTCTCAAACTGTCAACTGCTCGCGACTGCACTGTGGCAATCGGTTGCCTAGGTGTCGCTAGTGAAAATTTACAGAGAAAATTTGAATAAATTTGTTCGAGCTAGAACGTCTGTCTGCGGTTTAGTTTTATATACGGCCAGTTCCACCGGTGCTGGTCCGGATCACTGAAATGGCCATAACTCTGGAACGCCTCGACCGATCCAAACCATTTTTGATAGCAAACAATGCGATAAATTCCGGTTCGATTCGAGCTATAATCCGAAACATCGCCCAATAGGAAGTGCCTTAAAAATCAGTGATTTTTTGTGGCGCACAGACATACATACATACATACACACATACAGACCAGACATCATCTCAATTCGTCGAACTGATTTGATTGGTATATGTGACTTGACCCCCCGAGCCTTCTATCGAAAATTCGTTTTTTGAGTGTACATATAGTCTGTCAGTACACTTCGGTGTACGAGAAAGGCAAAAACCTAGTAGAAATTACTGAAGAAATCCTAGCAGAGATTAGAAATCCTAGCAGAGATTTCTACTGGTATTCCAAAATAAAATCCAAAACAAAATTGTCCTTGGAGATATCTTAGGAGGATTTTTTGGGACAATCACTGAAAAGATTTGAAAAAGAGCCCTTTGTTAAATCTCTGAAGCAATCCCAGTAAGAGTTTCTAGAGAAGTTCCATCAGGCATTCGTGTAGGAATTCCAACAATATTTCTCTAAACGTTTTTCCCAATATTTTTTCTCGGAATTCCTCCAGGAAGTCCACTTGAAAGTCTTCTACGAATTCCTCCTGTGATTCGTTCAGGAGTTTCTCCGAACATTTCTCCATGTAGTTCTCTAGGAAATCTTCTTCTAAGAAATCGTCTAGCAATGCCTACTGGGATTCCTGCAGAAATTCTTTCTGCGATAGCTACAAGGATTTTTAGAAAGATTTCTTCAAACATTCCTATTGCAATTTCCTCAAGGATGCCTGCTGAAATTCTTCCAGGAACTCCAAATAGGATTCCTCCAAGAATTTCTCTGAAGTTACTTCTAGATATTCTTACTGGGATTTCTCCAAATATTCTTGCTTTCGTTCCTGCTGCAATTCCCGAGGTAATTTTATCACAGATTCCTTCGGAAATTCTTTCACAGATTATTCAGAATTCCTCTCGAAATCCAGATCCAGGGATCTCCAGATCCAGGGATCTCCAGATCCAGGGATCTCCAGATCCAGGGATCTCCAGATACATGGATCTCCAGATACAGGGATCTCCAGATACAGGGATCTCCAGATCCAGGCATCTCCAGATCCAGGCATCTCCAGATCCAGGCATCTCCAGATCCAGGCATCTCCAGATCCAGGCATCTCCAGATCCAGGCATCTCCAGATCCAGGCATCTCCAGATCCAGGCATCTCCAGATCCAGGCATCTCCAGATCCAGGCATCTCCAGATCCAGGCATCTCCAGATCCAGGCATCTCCAGATCCAGGCATCTCCAGATCCAGGCATCTCCAGATCCAGGCATCTCCAGATCCAGGCATCTCCAGATCCAGGCATCTCCAGATCCAGGCATCTCCAGATCCAGGCATCTCCAGATCCAGGCATCTCCAGATCCAGGCAGCTCCAGATCCAGGCAGCTCCAGATCCAGGGATCTACAGATCTAGAGATTTTCGGATCCACGGATCTTCCAGGAATCTATAGTTCCAGTGATCTTCAGATCCAGGGATCTTCGGATCCATTGCGTACGCGTATTTCAATTTCGTTTCTATTCCCCTTTTCCCCAATCGTTGCTAATTGTTCCTCCCCACTCACCCACTCGATGAGATGAGATGTGATGATGATGATAATTAAGCATTAATTACATTACCACACACATTCTGGCCTGTCGTGCGTCGCCGTGGTCGCCGCTACAACGCATCGAACGATGCAAACAAATTAAGTTAACAAATGACACATCCGCACGGAACGCCACTCGACAAAACGAAATGCACGACTATCGATGGCCTACGCCGGCCTAGCGTGCGTGGAAAGAGATGCTCTCCTCGCTATTTATCATGGTTCTGATGTGTAGCATCATCATTAGCGCACGTGGTTTACTTATTTACAGAATGGGCGTTATGGTCCGGACACATCAGGAGCGACAAGGTGGGTGAAGCGACAAAGGTTATAAACGATGCGTCGACATACGGATTTTCGGATGTCGACGCAAGTCATGAATCGTGATCTGTTTCTTTTCCTCGGAGAATCACGAAACAACAGGAGGAGTACCTGTCAGTTTTGACAGCTACTTGTTTATTTAGTTTTCGATTAAAGAAACTTTCATGCCTAAGGAAAATCCCTTCAACACTCTTTGCTGCAAATGTCGCCGGATTGCTTCGATTGTGTCTATTCCTTCGGCTCCTCCGTCCATCGCATAGCGCTCGTCCAGAAGAGTATAGGCGAGAAGCAATACGGAGAAAACTATCTTCTAAGTAAACCATACACGGTACACCTAATGGACTCATAAGACTCGCTAATTGCTCTAGCAAAGTATCTTGGGCTTGGGGTGCGTGCTGCCCGTACTTAGTGGAGCGTGTGTGTGGTCGATTGATGTTTGTTTTCTTGTGCCCGTCTCTGCACTCTGCCTGCAGAGGAGCATCATCTATTAGCGAATGTGTGTGAAAATAATCACTCGTTGGAAAATTAGTGTTTTTTTGTGCGTGAGTGTTGATCTTGTTACAATATTTGAACGGATAGAAACAATGACTACAGTCAGAAGTAGTGTGTAAGCCTAAAAAATCGGAGAAGGGGAACAAACCGCAAAAGAATCTGTTCGATTTCCCAGATTTCATTGTTTGCTTTGACGGACGACGAGTAAAAAACCACAAAACCCATATAGAGGAGTAGGCGCTGATATCGGTTTGCACAGTGCTAGCCAGCCAGCAGCCAGACAGAGAATGACATTGCTGCGTTGCATCGTCATCATCGTCATCGGATCATGGTGATATGCCATTTGTCATGCATAGGCCACTTGGATTGGATGCACACATGGAGCAAGCAGCATCTCTCTGTGTGCACTGACGAAGCAGGCTGATAGCACAGCGAAGTGGCATAGGTTGTGGTGGTGAAAAAAGACCGAAAGAGAGTTTTAACAAACGTGTTATCGTTTCACGCCTGCTGAGCAACAAATTGCATTCCCTCTGATATGTGAGAAGGAGAAGCGACAGTCTAACCGAAGCGATGCATATTTGTGCATATCCTTCAGGCAGGCAGGATGGATGACGGACGGTACAAGTATGATTCGATTTTGCTAGCGATGCCGGAAAACTTCCAGTATTCAGATTGACATTGGTGAGGATTTTCCGTCTTCTTCATATGTTAGTCTAGTTTTGTAAAATTAACCAAATAAATAATATATTAAAACGCTGTGACGGCCATGTGCTCATAAGCAACACGTGTTCGAGGAACACATTGAACATTTTATATTGCAAAAAAGAAATCTTCGTACTCCGGAGGGGAATCGAACCAACGACTTCCTTTTCGCTTGATGGGCGCTTCTCTACTCCAAGCTATGGCGGAGCCACTTGAATGCAGTGATGGAAAAGTTCTCATCATCAAAGTAACCCGCCGAATCATTGGATCATTCTTCCTTTTCGCAAAATCAACCTTTTCCTGTACCATCTGGATGACAGAATGGTGCATTTTTGCATCGCAAGTGCATGATGTGAGCGAGCACGATACGGGTGTAATGTCGTTTCGAATCCTGCATAGATGCATGATGATGATGATGGGAGCAAAGCTGTGGATGCCACTTAACCGCTCAGAATACCATGGAGCTGGAAAATCGTTTAATGTCGCTCGGTGTGTGTTCTTGTTGCGGATTGAGGACGAAGAAAAAATAAGCCGTCCGTATGGATGTGAGATGTGCACTTTTGGTTGCTGCAGTTGGGGGAATAACATGATGCTAATCTACGATTGTGAACGCCCCACTTCAGGTAAAGGATTGTTGGGTTTTTATTGGGGCGTGACGAACTAGGATGCTTGCCTGGATGGCATTACTTTGATGGTGGTGGTCGGTCATGAGATCTTTTAAAAATTTAATTTTAGCAAATTTTATTTTTAGCCCTGGATGTGGAAGAACCCTGGATCTGGAAGAGGCCTGGATCTGGAAGAGCCCTGGATCTGGAAGAGCCCTGGATCTGGAAGAGCCCTGGATCTGGAAGAGCCCTGGATCTGGAAGAGCCCTGGATCTGGAAGAGCCCTGGATCTGGAAGAGCCCTGGATCTGGAAGAGCCCTGGATCTGGAAGAGTCCTGGATCTGGAAGAGCCCTGGATCTGGAAGAGCCCTGGATCTGGAAGAGCCCTGGATCTGGAAGAGCCCTGGATCTGGAAGAGCCCTGGATCTGGAAGAGCCCTGGATCTGGAAGAGCCCTGGATCTGGAAGAGCCCTGGATCTGGAAGAGCCCTGGATCTGGAAGAGCCCTGGATCTGGAAGAGCCCTGGATCTGGAAGAGCCCTGGATCTGGAAGAGCCCTGGATCTGGAAGAGCCCTGGATCTGGAAGAGCCCTGGATCTGGAAGAGCCCTGGATCTGGAAGAGCCCTGGATCTGGAAGAGCCCTGGATCTGGAAGAGCCCTGGATCTGGAAGAGCCCTGGATCTGGAAGAGCCCTGGATCTGGAAGAGCCCTGGATCTGGAAGAGCCCTGGATCTGGAAGAGCCCTGGATCTGGAAGAGCCCTGGATCTGGAAGAGCCCTGGATCTGGAAGAGCCCTGGATCTGGAAGAGTCCTGGATCTGGAAGAGTCCTGGATCTGGAAGAGCCCTGGATCTGGAAGAGCCCTGGATCTGGAAGAGCCCTGGATCTGGAAGAGCCCTGGATCTGGAAGAGCCCTGGATCTGGAAGAGCCCTGGATCTGGAAGAGCCCTGGATCTGGAAGAGCCCTGGATCTGGAAGAGCCCTGGATCTGGAAGAGCCCTGGATCTGGAAGAGCCCTGGATCTGGAAGAGCCCTGGATCTGGAAGAGCCCTGGATCTGGAAGAGCTCTGGATCTGGAAGAGCCCTGGATCTGGAAGAGCCCTGGATCTGGAAGAGCCCTGGATCTGGAAGAGCCCTGGATCTGGAAGAGCCCTGGATCTGGAAGAGCCCTGGATCTGGAAGAGCCCTGGATCTGGAAGAGCCCTGGATCTGGAAGAGCCCTGGATCTGGAAGAGCCCTGGATCTGGAAGAGCCCTGGATCTGGAAGAGCCCTGGATCTGGAAGAGCCCTGGATCTGGAAGAGCCCTGGATCTGGAAGAGCCCTGGATCTGGAAGAGCCCTGGATCTGGAAGAGCCCTGGATCTGGAAGAGCCCTGGATCTGGAAGAGCCCTGGATCTGGAAGAGCCCTGGATCTGGAAGAGCCCTGGATCTGGAAGAGCCCTGGATCTGGAAGAGCCCTGGATCTGGAAGAGCCCTGGATCTGGAAGAGCCCTCGATCTGGAAGAGCCCTCGATCTGGAAGAGCCCTCGATCTGGAAGAGCCCTCGATCTGGAAGAGCCCTCGATCTGGAAGAGCCCTCGATCTGGAAGAGCCCTCGATCTGGAAGAGCCCTCGATCTGGAAGAGCCCTCGATCTGGAAGAGCCCTCGATCTGGAAGAGCCCTCGATCTGGAAGAGCCCTCGATCTGGAAGAGCCCTCGATCTGGAAGAGCCCTCGATCTGGAAGAGCCCTCGATCTGGAAGAGCCCTCGATCTGGAAGAGCCCTCGATCTGGAAGAGCCCTCGATCTGGAAGAGCCCTGGATCTGGAAGAGCCCTGGATCTGGAAGAGCCCTGGATCTGGAAGAGCCCTGGATCTGGAAGAGCCCTGGATCTGGAAGAGCCCTGGATCTGGAAGAGCCCTGGATCTGGAAGAGCCCTGGATCTGGAAGAGTCCTGGATCTGGAAGAGCCCTGGATCTGGAAGAGCCCTGGATCTGGAAGAGCCCTGGATCTGGAAGAGCCCTGGATCTGGAAGATCCCTGGCTCTGGAAGATCCCTGGCTCTGGAAGATCCCTAGCTCTGGAAGATCCCTAGCTCTGGAAGATCCCTGGCTCTGGAAGATCCCTGGCTCTGGAAGATCTCTGGCTCTAGAAGATCCCTGGCTCTGGAAGATCCCTGCCTGAAGATCCCTGGTCTGAAGATCCCTGAATCTGAAGATCCCTGAGTGAGAAGATCCCTGGATCTGAATCCAGCATCCGAAGATTCCTGGATCCCTTCAGGAATGCACGGTCAAAAGCTTTTACTCAGAATTGGGGTAAAAAGCTATGGGCAGGACACAAGACAAAAATAATAATAATAATCATTTTGAAATTGAAGTCCCACTAAGATTGGAGTCCGACAGTAAATAATCTTCGCCAACCGTCTTCATTTTCCACCAAATAAATCATGCAAGCCGACGGTCCATCCGACTCCTTAATCTTCCGCGGAAAAGAACAAAAGACTTGCGGAAACTGATCTAATTCCCCGCCTCCCATCTCATCCGGGAATCCCCTCCTAAATCCAAAAAAAATCGCCAAATGGACTCGTTCCGCATATTTAGCTATCCAAATTTCCGGCGGTCCATCGCTTGCTTGCAAGCAGAGAAAGAAAAGCATCCCATTCCTCCTCAAGCCGCCCGCAGATTAAGAAGCAACAGCCGTCGTCCCCATTCGCTGTTACCGGAATATCCTGATCCGAGTAGGCCCCGACGTCCATTAGTCACCGACCACACCGTCTCCATTGCTGCAACATTGTATTTACCAACAAGGCAAGAAAGAAAAATCCCTAATGTGTGTGAGAAAATTCCGCACGTCTACTTGGATGCGCTCGTCGCCAGACGACTACGCTACGCCGGCCACGTCCAACCAAAGAAGCGGGAAGACACACAGGGACAGAAAGAAAAAAAGGCTCGCAAACAAATAGGAAAAAGATCTTCCATCCGAAGCGGAGGGGACTGTAATTTATAAAGAGATTATGGTAATTCCCAACTCATCCTTGGGGCTTGGCCGCAGTCGCAGATAGAACATCTGGCCGCCGGCCGCACAGCGCCGGGAGAAAGGAAATTATGAGGTGGGAAATTATCTGGACAAATCGACTTCTGGCGTCCGGCGCGGTTGTTGTTTCTGCGGGGTATTCCGGAATCCGGATAGTAATTAGCCTCAAACCACTCGTTTAATAGATTTCTCGATAAATCGAGGAATGGAGATTGCTCTGCATTCTTTGCATCTGCGCTTTCTTCCAATCATTCACACCGTTCAGCCGAGCAGGATTCGAAATCAGGGCGAAACCAGAGGAACAGAAAGAAAGTGGGAAAAGTAAACAAACCGTCGTCCGTTGCAATCCATTTGGAGTCATCAATTGGGCTTCTAATTTATTTACCATCCTTTTAAAAGGATTTATGAGTGTTGTTTTCCGTCCCTTTTTGTTGAAATATACGAACAGATCCGTCACCCTAATGGCGATATATGTAGCTGCATACAGTTAGTGTTAGAAGCGAGTGGCTTTTCGATATTTTTATGGGACTGTTGCTTACATTTTTATAATTTCGAGAAACGTCAAATTTGGTTAGCCGGTCGTAATTGAATGTAAACATCCAATCTGGACCTTAATTAAGGCAGCTAATGGCCTTCGGTTGACGGAGTGTTTTCTTTCCGGACGCAAAAGTCAACATTGCAGCAGTGCGGCCTCTTCAACGCGACGCCGTAATTATCTGTCAAACCGGGGAGCTGTCAGTGTCAAACAGTCGATTGCGAAAGGCGAAGGACGCCATTTCTAATTAAATTTGTGCACAATGCCGCAAATTAGTTCCAATCAAATCTCGTTACATATTGGATTGCATTCGTAATTCTTTGCCAGCAATCAATCCTCCTCGCTGAGTGTAAAAAAGAGGGTAATGAATCCCCTATTGTTGTTCGAAATTTCCTTTGAGCTCGTTGTTCGCTCACACGCAAAGTTCAAATGCAATTAACCCGCGTGACGAAAGGTTGTGGGTGGATGGATGAGGGGATGGTAGAATTGGGAATATAGGAAAATTAGAGTTTTTTCGCCCAAGTAGGCGATTTCCCCGAACCTCTACGAGTGAGCGACGAATGCCCACCACGAGCTGTCAAAACTCGTAGGAGGTCGGGAGTAACGAGCACACTGCAAACACACGATTTTTTATCGGTGATTGCTAGGATCAACAAAGAAACGAACTGCGCAATCGGTAATTTTTCATTTCCTTTCTGTTCTCCTAATTTCCAGGGCCTCGAGCTCGTCGAGGAGGACAACAACTCCTAGATGAAATAGATGCACAAACACGCGCTTGTTTTTGATTCAACGTCGCATCTATTGCCGGAGGAACGCGTGTGCGTGTGAGATGCAATTAAAATTAACGAGCGCAGAGCTCCTGCTCTCGCGTTCTGTTTCACCACACAGAGTGTCGCACCCCTTCCGCGCCTGAAAACTTCTTAATTTTTGATAGAGCGCACAACAAATTGCGCTTGGAATTAAATTTTCCTTTATTTAAATTTAGAGGATTTCCTATTATAATCAACCGAAGAGAACCCTACCGGCGGAATGAGCGCAGTGGAAAACATGAGGGCTACACAATTGTGACACACGACTATCCCGAAACTCGAGAACCGAGAATGCGAAGCCCGAAGTCGGAGACACAAAAGCGTAATCGGAATTTTTAATTGGATTTATTAATTGAAATTTTTCAAGAAGCCTTTTTCCTCAAACCGGCGTACAGAATGTTGCCTTAATTGGAACAAACATCAATCAAAGCCTTGTTATTGGAGGAAAAATACTCAACCGGATCAAGCGTGAGAGATGATTGCGAACGGCTGCTTTAATGAGTTCACTTTTATTTGTAAGCATCGCGGACTTTATTGTGCAATTCTCTGAGTACACACTAGACAGGAGTCATTTTGAAATGCCATTAAATGTATGTATGGCAGCAAACTGACTGAGCTGATTGAAGCTCAGTAGTCCATCGAACCATCGATCAAAGCAAACACAGTCGTAAATTTGAAATTAGCAATGGTTTTTGTTTTGATAACGGTGTGCGCGGTATAGATTATGAGCTCAGAAGGCCATGCAATTTATGGTTTGTTTACCCAAGCAGTAGTCGCCTGATGCGAAGTATTCATTATTGACAGATGTCAAACAATTTAATTGTTTTTGTCTATTGGCGCTCGGGTTTCTTAAAAAAATAGAAAATAGATAAATGCGATGCCATTGGGAACGGTTAATTCGATAAATGTCTTGAATTGGGATTCAAAATCCTATCTCATATTATGATTACTCGTAATCATATTATAATTTGATTCGTAATTATTTTGAAAACATTTAATTACTAGTTTTTTGAAAGTGTCCCACCCCTAATATCCATATATTCTTCATAACACGGTTAGGGTTTGACAATTCTGAGGTCATTCCGACAGATCGGCATGAATTTTTGTTTGTAACTCAGTTAGCCTAGTGGTTAAGGCTATGGATCGCCAATCCGGAGACGGCGGGTTCGATTCCCTTAACGGTCGGGAAAATTTTCTCGATTCCCTGGGCATAGTGTATCATTGTAGGTACCTCACAATATACAAAATCATGCAATGGCAGGCAAAGAAAGCCCTTCAATTAATAACTGTGGAAGTGCACAAAGAACAGAAGCGAGGCAGGCCAAGTCCCAGTGGGGACGTAGAGCCACAAAGAAGAAGAAGAATTTCTGCAGACATTTTTAGAAGATTATTTCAGAAACGCCTCTACGAGTTTCTGTAGGAATCCCCCCATCAACTTTTCTGAGACTTACTTCCAGAGTTCCTCCAGAAGTTCTCTTGTTTTTATTTGAAAATTAAGGAGTTATCATAGGGAGTTTGTAAGGTATTTTTCAATATTTTTTTCTAGGAATCTGCAAAGGTAGAAGAAGTTTTTTCAAAGTTTCCCTAAGACTATCCTCTACGAATTTCTTCAGAAATTCCCTCAGGAATTCTTTCAAGCATTCTTTCAGTATATGTTGAGCAATTTCAGGAAGAACTTCTGGAAAAAAATCCTGGAAGAGTTCCTGAAACAGTTTGAACTAATCCCTGAAGGAATCCAAGGAGATAGTTCTAATGAAATCGCAGGATCAATTTCTAGAAACAGATCCTTGTAGAAACTTCTGCTTGACATTGAGGGAATTTGTCGAGAAATTATTGAGAAGAATCTGTACAGGTTTTTTTTCTAAGAAATTGTTTAGAGGAATTTCTTAAAACTCCGTGGAAATGTTTTTAAGAAGTCCTTGTCTGAAATTCCCGAAGAAATCCCTTAATTTCTGAAGATGTCTATGAAGATACTTTTCAAGGAATCCCCACAGGATTTTAAGAAAGAAACCATGAAGGAATTTCTGAAGAAATCTCCAGTAGAATTCTCGAAGAAATCCCAGGGAGTTTTCTTAAATTAATCGCGAAGAAATCCAGAGAAAATTTTTACAAGAAATCCCATAAGGCAAGGGACTACGTCGTAAAACAAACAGCTCTCAAACTCAGCGCCTACTTAACTGTGGTTGATAGGTATTTATTACGATTACAGGAACCTACGCCACAATCACCACCTACTGCGATGCGACGGCTGGTTCAAAAAGTGGTTCAGCGAGCGTTCGCGTTCTCGTTCGATCAACGTTCGAACCGGGCGCCCAGGCCCAGGACTTTTTTTTGCTGGCCACCTTCAAAGAACATACAGTAGTAGAACATGTACGCGCGTTATTTAATTAACCACTTGAGGGGGCGCATAAATTTGTCAGACGAAATGCCTCCGACAACGGCGACGTGGGGTCCTGTGTTCTTGTTCAAAATGAGCCGCACAAACGAGGTAGTTTGTAAGCGTATAAAAATTCATGGTTCTCTCTTATTATAGGTACCACAGCATTTGATGAGACGGGAAGGGGAGAACGAAAGTTTCGTGTTTGATTTCGATAATTGCCATTTAGCACGCTAACCTGCTGTATACGGTTTGTTTGCATTTAAGGCAGTTAGGGAAAAGGACAAGCAGCTAATCAGGAGGATCGAACGTGAACAAGGATATCTTAAGTATGTTGGTAAACTTCAAGTTAACTTACATGATACGGTAATAATAATGCTTTATTGAAACAACTCTAGCACTTATTGTGCGGCTCTACCCCATTTGGCATAGTGCCGTTTGGCATAATACAAAGAACAGCCTTCTTGGTAAAAATGTGCATAATCCTTGTTATGCCAAATGACCATGATGCCAAATCGCCGTTATGCCAAATGGCCATTATGCTAAATGGCATTATGCCAAACGGCATTATGCCAAATGACATTATGCCAAATGGGGTAGAGCCAATTGTGCTAGCCAAAGCCATCACGAGTAGGTGAGAAAATCTAATGAATAACACATTCAGTACAAAAACTAATATTGGTTTGATTGCGATAAGAGGTAAAACATCAGATATAATATCAAAATCTACACACTTAATTCAGATTGCCGGGATATCAGCATTTTTCCATTCTTTTGCCGAGATTTGCACAGCCGAGTAATCAGCAAACAGCAATTTTGCTGAGATCTCAGCAATTTTGACAGTTCATTGCTGAAGCTTCGGCAATCGTTTTGCTGAGAGTCAGCTAACAAACGTCACTTTTTGCTGGGATATCAGCTGATAGTTTTACTGAGCAGACGGCTGTGCGCGTTTTTGCCGAGACAACAAATCTGTTTTGAGTGTGTAGTATAGAGAAGTGCTCAATAATAGCTCGTTGACATATTACAAGATCAAAACAAAAGCAGACAAAATTTGTCGAACTTTTTCTTGAAAAAAATTGCCAACATCCAGCATCGAACCTACGATCTAATAGGCGGCGATGCTTACCACTCAACTGCGGCTCACTGTTGTGAATGTCATGGCAACAAGAACATGACGTTCTTCGTTTCCACAGCCCAGAAAGGGGCACATGGCATTTCACTAACATTGAGCCATCTCTATGGGTGTATGTGTTCCATTTCGTGCAGAAGAGCTAGATTTGTTCTTATGTAGAAAATTTCAGATATTTCGACAAGAATAAAAACTGATATCATACCACTTTGAGTTACCGTCTACCCCCGTTGGTTCGACCGCATCTAATTTGAACACTTTTTAATTTGACCCCCTCTAATCTGCACATCGTTCAAATTAAAAACTGTTCAAACGTCATTCTGCTAATGGAATGGGGTGAAACGGAACGCTGAATCAAAACAAAACATCAAATAAAGCTGCCAGAAGTGTTTTTTTCCGTCGCCTTCAGGGTTGCTAGAAGTTCAAACTAAAAATGAATCCCGTTGGTTTGCATGAGGTGTCGTATGTTTGAATAACACATCAAAATCACATCGAGTTATGACAGCAAAAATTATTCGATTTGAGATATGATTTAGATATTCTCGTCTGCCCGGGATGTGAGAAGATTCTAGCAAGTGGTCAGCAAGAGGTGACCCAAGTTGTTGAAAAACGACTCAATGATGATGAAATAGAGACGAACCAGCCAAGGGCTGAAAGCAGGGATGGGAACACTCACTTGCAAAGAATTACACTCACTTGATATTTTCTCAGCTCAGAAGCGTGCAATCAAGAAACGACGTATGGACGACTTTTGCCTTGTGGTTTTGTCTAAAAGTTTGCCGAATAGAGTAAAGATCGCAAACGCATATCAAAGTCATGACAGAGCTGTGAAAGAGACTCTCCACGAGGTGAGTGTAATTTACATTCACCTCGTGGAGAGTTGCCTTTGCAGCTCCCTCACGACTTCGGTATGCGTGTGCGATCCCTACTCTATTCGACCAACTTTTAGACAATACCACAAGGCAAAAGTCGTCCATACATCGTTTCTTGATTGCCCGCTTCTGAGCTGAGAAAACAGCAAGTGAATGTAACTCTTTGCAAGTGAGTGTTCCCATCCTTGGCTGAAAGTCTCTTTAATAAAGACAAATCAAAAATCAATGATGAAATGTTTCGCGGAGGATTCTGTTAATTGGAATAGGTATGTTCATTAGAAGTGCATGAAGAGTTATGCGGGAAGGGAATTTAAGCAAAGATGGTTATTTTTGTAGAAGTTGCTATGTGCGTTTAGACGCGTGAAATTCTGACAACAGTTGATTCAAAGATTACTCCAGTTGTTCCATCAGAGATTCTTCCTGGAGGATACAGGGATGTCTCTTGGATTCCATCAGTGATTCATCCCCAACATCCTTCAGGTGTTCCGATAAGAGGTCCTTCAATGTTAAGTCTAGGAGTCCCTTCAGGAACTCCTCTTGGATTCCAATCAGGGATATCTCCTGGCGGTCTTCTAGGGATCTCTCCTGGCGTCTCAAGGGATCACTTTGGGAGTTCTATCATGGATTGCTACTGAAGATCCTTCAGGGATCATACCGGGAGTTCCATCAAGGGTTACTGTAGGAGTTCCTTCTGGGATCTCTACTGGAATTTGAACGGCTCTACCCTATTTGGCATAATGTCATTTGGCATAACGCCGTTTGGCCATAATGTCATTTGGCATAGAGGCCATTTTTCATAACGGTCATTTGGCAGATTGCCGTTTGGCATAATACGAAGAACAGCCTTCTTTGTAAGAATGTGCATAATCCTTGTTATGGCAAATTATTATTATTATTATTATTATTATTATTTATTTGTTTCCATCTGACTGTTGTCTACATGAAAGTTTCTTAATCTAGATCAAATTAGAGTTCGTTACCCGCGTCTTGAACTGGTTGGAGGATTCGCCGAAATCATGGAGATCTTCAACTGCCGAGAATATACGGACCATCGCGGTGAATGGCTGGTTGTAACCAAAGGCGGTTCGGTGAAATCTACGCTGAAGCAGGGAACCACCACGCAGCATTATTGGAGCCACACGAATATTCAAAACGGAAAGAAGTCTAGAGCAGTCTACTTCTCCGTTCAATAGTTTTGCGATAAAAGTTGCCTGTTGAATTTTACGTCGACGTTCCAGCGTGTCTAATCCTAGCAACCTGCAGCGATCAGCATAGGCAGGCAAATTATGCGGGTCACTCCAGGGCAAATTCCGTAACGCAAATCTAATGAACTTCCGCTGCACACCTTCGAGCCTCAAGCTCCAAGTTAGTTGGTGAGGGGTCCAAACAACTGCAGCACTTTCCAGGATAGGTCGTACAAGTGAGCAGTAGAGAGCTTTGAGACAATACGGATCGGTGAAATCTCGGGAAATTTTCGAAATAAATCCCAATTGTCGGTTCGCTTTGGCAATCACATTCGAACGATGCAGATTGAATGTGAGTTTATGATCCAGAAGGACGCCCAGGTCACTGAAACTTTCTGTTCTTTTCAATACAACGCCATTGACAGAGTAGTCATGTACAATAGGTCGAGCAGTATGGTGGAAGGACATGACCATGCATTTGGGAACACTCACAGTTAGACGGTTTCGATGGCACCAGTTTACAAATATATCCAGCAGCGATTGTAACCGAATGCAGTCTTCAGCAGTGCGCACGATAAAATATAGCTTCAAATCATCGGCATAGGCGAGTTTGCAACCAGGTCCAAGAAGTAGCAATACATCATTGAAAAACAGCAGAAACAAGAGTGGGCCTAAATTACTTCCTTGTGGAACACCAGATGAGTTTGTGAAGCTTGACGACGAGCAAGAATCCACTTTGACTTGGAGCGTTCTTCCAGTTAAATAGGAGTGAAACCACGATGATAACCGGTTCGACGTGCCTAGCTTGGTCAGTTTCGCCAACAGGATGGTATGATCGATCGAATCAAACGCTGCTTTGAGATCGGTGTAAATGACATCTACTTGAGTTCCGTTTTCAAGCTGTTCAAAGCACGTCGTACAGAAGTCAAGCAAGTTAGTAGCTACAGAACGACCCGGCATATAACCATGCTGATCTGCAGAAACATAGCGCTTAGCCTGCTCCAAAACCACGTTGCTCACGATCATCTCGAATAGCTTGGATGCTGCAGAGAGGTTAGTGATTCCTCTGTAGTTCTTGACATCGCGCTTTTCTCCCTTCTTGTGAATCGGAACCATGAACGACTGCTTCCAAATCTTTGGGAAATTGGAATCCTCAAACGATTGATTGAAAATACGACAAAGTGGTTCAGCCAAAACTCCAGCACAGCGACAATACACGGCCGAAGGAATCCCATCCGGACCTGGTGAGGAGGTGCACTTCAGTCTTTTTGCCGCATTCGTGACCATAGTCGGCGTTATTTCGAAAATATCCAGGTCCAGAAGATTGACTGGCACGTCTGAAATGGCGGCATTCACGTCAGATGGAGTCGGCGATGCGGCAGCAAACACAGATGAAAAATGAGCGGCAAACAGTTCAGCTTTCTCAGCACACGTCGAGGAAACGCGGTCATTTAAGAAAACGCTAGTCGGAATGGTCGTACTTTTACGTTTGGAGTTGACAAAATTCCAAAAACTCTTCGGTTTGCGCCGTAAATTAGTTTGCACTCGCAAAACATAAGATTTGTACAGCGAGGAATTAAGAGTTCGGTATTCGTTGCAGGCTCGATGGAAGCTACGTTTGTTTTCGTAAGAACGGTTTCGTCGGAGTCTACGTTGAAATGTGTTACGTCGTCGTTTTAATCTTCTCAACAGAGGAGTACTCCATGCAGGTGAAACTGTAGGACGACGAATTGGTACATTTGTGCATAACCAATTTACAATAAATGCGCAGAATGTTTCAGCCATATCGTTAGCACTTTGTCCGTCTAGGAGAACGTTCCAATTAGCTTCAGTCAGGAAGATCGTCAGAGCCTCGAAATCAATCTTGCTGAAATCTAACTCCACAGGATCCATGCCAACGGTTGCTACGTCATTGACTTCAGAGAGTAGTTGCAAGGAAATTTCCAACGGTGGATGATTGTTGGTCGATCGGCAGTAGTGGCACAATAGAACGCACAACTTCGGGGGACAAGTCCATGGAGATGAAAACCAAATCTAGAGTCCGATTTAAGTGGTTTCGCTCGGTGTTCATTTGATGGAGATTGCAGAAATCCATTGCGTCAACGAGCACAGAACTGGCCGCAGATAAAGTACCGCAATTAGAGGGGCGAATCTCACCGTCACATTCACTCCAGCATACGTCACGCTGGTTATAGTCGCCGCACACCAAAACATAATCATTAGCGGAGCTTAAGCTGCACAGTTCTTGAACTGACTCAATGTGCTTATTCATTACGTTGACATCCTTACTCTTATCTGGAGGGATGTAGATTGCACACAGTAGCAACCGCTTCATACCGACCACCACAGAAGCGCAGATCTGCTCCAGAGTTACACCACTGGAAATGTCGATGATAGAACTGGAAAAACGTCGATTTACAGCAATCAGGACTCCTCCGAAGCTCGATTTGGTGCTATTATTTGCATTCCGGTCACAACGAAACACATTGAAATTGTCGCCAAACAGCTGTGTCGAATTAATGCTTGCATCGAGGCCCGTTTCTATCAGAATGATGACGTCATAATTACAATCCATGGCATTGCAGTACAGGGCGTCAATCTTGGTTCGCACTCCTCGCACGTTCTGATAATAAACCCACAACGAGCGGTTATCATCGGCCGGGATCTGTAACGGAGGTGCATCAGGTTCGGAAGTATTTGACAATAAAATAGGATACTCGCCTCTGGTGGAAACCCTGGGGTTTCCACCGTCCACATGAAATCGCTCAAAGGTATCGTAGCTCACGGTGTAAACCCTAGAGTCGCCACCGTCCACGGAAAAGGGCCTTAGATAGTTGCGAAGACCGCATCGTTGGGTTGGGCGGTGCTGCTCGTCATTGTCCGGTTTTTTGACTGATCGATGAATTCGCGGAAAAGGATTCCACTGGGCCAAGTGGAGGCATCAAGAGCGAGATCCTTTGCCGAAGGGTCGAGGCCAACTTTGAACGACACGAACGTCAAATTGGTCACATCAGCACCTCTAGCCACTAAACGCACGACGTCGGCAGGAGCAGTCAGTTTCAGGCAACGAGCTGCAATTTTTTGAACGTCGTCCACGGTCACTTGTGGGTGCAATCCTGAGAGATAGAGCCAGAACTTTGGTGGGGATACCTCCGGTGTCAGACTCGGCACAGATAAATCGCTGAGATCAATTGAGTTCGTTCCACGATCGGCTGCCATTGTAATCGTTTGATTATCATTGCCACGACGACGTTTGACTCCAAGTCGTGGCCAGCCGCCAGCATCGTTAGAGCGAATTGGTGGCCGCGCAGCAGTCACATCTTTGGCAATGTAGCAGTCAACTTTCTCATTCAGGGTTTCCACTAGTTGAGTCAACTGTTGAACCTGAGTTTGCAAACCTGACGGCGACGACGACGACGACGGAGAAGCATCGGAAGTACGCATATCGGCAAAGTACGATTTCACACTTCTGCCATTCAGTTCATCTCGGCAATCCGAACAAACAAACATTGCCTTGCCTTGCGAGAAAATGTCTCTGCTGGGGCGACTTAGGTTGAACCCACAACACTGGGCGCCGATGTGGAAATACACATCGCAAAATCCACAGCGCAACGGCTCAATTTCATTCACCTCCAACTGGCAAGCACCGCATTGTTTTTTCTCCATACTTGTTGTGATACAACAGTCTGGTGTTGGACAATAAACTCGAGTTCGGCGGGGATACGGTAGAAAACGGTTGAAAAATTAAATCGATTTTGCGTCTTCTATAGTAGCGATGTCGAAATAATTCCACTTCACAGCGACGAAATGACACGTAATTAAAAAGTTCACAACGGTAAAATAGATAAAACAAACGATGATACAACAAATTAAAACGGTTTTTGTAGACAAGATCAAAATAGTGTCTAGCGTGTGTAAATACAAATACAAATAAATGATCATAATGTCAAATGGCCGTTATGCCAAATGGCGTTTATGCCAAATGGCATTATACCAAACGGTATTATGTCAAATGGCATCATGCCAAATAGGGTACAGCCGATCTGCCCAGTAATTCCAGGAGGATTCAGAGATGCCTCCAGGTATTTCATCAGCGATTTCTTCAGAAGCTCCCTCCCCTATTAAATAAGAGTTCCCTTAGGAATTGTTCCAGAAGTTCCTTCAGATATTCTTTCAAGAGGATTCAGTATTGCCTCCTGGAGATGCATCAAGAATTCTTCCAGATGTTTTTTTCTTCATTTTTATTTCTGTGTATTTTAACTAATGCTAAATCTACATTTTCCTCCAGAAGTTCCTTCAGCAGTTTCTACAGGAGGTCCTTTAGAAATTAGTTTAGAAGTTCATCCAGGGATTCCTTTTGGAGTTCCTGCAGAAGTTCTTGGATTTTCTACTGCGATTAGGTCAGGAGTTCCTCCAGGAGTTTCAAGGATTCGTGCAGGCAAATGATTCTTCAAAGATTCCTCCTAAATTCTTTCAGGGATTGCTCCAGAGAACTTTCCAGGAGTTTTTTCAGGGAACTCTCCAGGATTCCCTACAAATATTCTTACACGAGGATCCTAGGACACCTCCAGAACAATACAGAAATTCTTTGGGGATCCCCAGCAGAGAGCAAAAAAATCAAATATCCAAAGTGCAAATTGACATTCTCATATTTTTCTCCATTCGTGTTTCATCGCATTCATTGTCAGCTGAATGCCTCTCTTGTTTCATTCAATTCTCTGACATGAGTATCTTCTTACACATCTTAAAATGGCCAATTTCTGATTTGTAACTCCGTAGACTTACGGGGCTGCTCCGCAGCCACAGTGGCTCCCAATTACTCCCGGTTTCAAGCTCAGTAGCATGAGACCCCTCGAGCTGGGTCTCAGGGCCGGCATGCTACTTGGTAATCGGAGGGGTTTCGCGGACAAAGTATGAAAATACAAGAAGATTCACATTCTTACACAATTTATTAAAAATCCTAGTGTGGCGTGTGGGTGTGGGTGTAACAAATATTGTGGCGTGTTAGCGAGATTTTAAAAGGCCTATTCATTGTACTCACTGCTGTAGCTTCCCGCATCGCTTTGGCCGGAATACGCCGCCGGCGCAGCTTGGAATCGGTGAATAGCGGGTTTATCGGGTCGGTGCTCAGCCGACGGGGACCAGCGGGCGTTGCTGGATGGTGTAGGGCGATCAGGCGTCATCCTTCTTTGACGTAATCGGCACGGCCCAGGACGATACCGGAACGACCGTGCCGAGAAGGGTCCCTCCTTGGCGATTAAGGCCAACGGCCTGAGGGAATCGTCCTGAATGGGACGATGGTGGTTCCTTTGCTGTTAGGCTCGGAAGCCATCTTGACTTCCGAGCCGCCGTGTGTGGCCGTTCTATTCAACGGATACGAGGTCCTGAACGGAGGTAGTCCGGATATTCAGCCCCAAGCCCTTACTTTAAAGGGGGGGGGGGGGGGTATCACAAATTCTACGGAACTACACTGCACGAGAAACTTGGTCTAATCACACGGACGCCTGTTTAATCTCTCGCCAACCTTCTTAAAAGGAAGATGGCCGCTCCCATGAGCACTCATCTCTAATTCTATTTCTTCTCTACATAAGCCATCTTAGTACCCATTCGTGTGAGCTTCCTTTTTACCCTTCAGCAACGTTGAAAAACATATTCACATTTGTACGGATTTTCTCGCTAGGGTGAAGCCTTCTGATATTGACATATTAAAAACGTGAATTTTCTAACAAAACAAACACTCATACAATTGAAAATCTAAACATTGGAACCAACCGGTTACAGATTACAGATGTACAATTCTAATTAATAACCAAAAGAAGCAGCAAGCAGATAATTAGGATTCCTATTAATTACTATACACAAGTTTTGAGGTGATTGAAAGTATAATCGGGGGGGCATAGGCCATTTATGTTTCTCAGTGAAAATTTACAGTGACAGAAAAGTGAATGAATAAGTGAGAAAATTCATTCACCAAAACGAATTTTATGTTGATCCCTTAGTGTAGAATTTTCAAAATTCGCGCAAGGGCTGAAAGTCTCTTTAATAAAGACAAATCAATCAATCAAATCAAAATTCATGTTGATTGTACTCATTGACTATGAAAATTTTAAACTCTGATCCCTACAGAAGTTCTTTTAGGCATTAGTCCAGGAGTTCTTTCTAAGATTCACCCAGGAGTTCCTTACAGGATTCCTCGAGAATTTCCTTTAGGGATTCTTTTGGGAGTGTTTGCAGGGATAGTTGCTGTAGTTCTTTGGGATTTTTTTTTTTTCAAGAGGATTCACGGATGCCTCCAGGAGTTTCATTCTCCAGAATATTCTTTCAGGAATTCCTACAGAAGTTCCTTAAAGGATTCTTTTAGGAGTTCCTTCAAACATAACTGCTAGAGTTGCTATAAGAATTCTCTCCAGGATTTCTTTCGGGGATATCTCCTGAAAAACCTTCGAAGATTGTTCTTGGAAATTCTTCTGGGATTCCTCCTGGAAATCTTTCAAGGAATCCTCCAGGAACTCCTTCAGGGTTTTTTTTTTCCTGGATGTCTCTCGGAGATTTATCCATGAATTCTTTCGGGGGTTCCTCCTGAATTTATTTCGTGGATTCCTCTAGGAATTTTTTTTGGGGATTCCTCGTGGAATTGCTTAGAGGATTCCACCTGAAATTCTTTCTAGGATTCCTCCTGGATATCCTTCGATAATGCCTCCTAGAAATCCTTTGAGGATTCTTCCTCGAATAGCTTTGGCAATTTCCACAGGAATTCCTTTGGGAATTCTTCCAGGAGTTCTTCCAGCCCTACTAAAAAAGGAGCCGCATAAAAGCTTATTGTGCAAATGCTTTTGGAAGAAAGCTCTTTCAAAATCTTATGCAGCAAAAATACTAGTTGGGAAAGATCGCTCCTGGAGTTCTTTTGGAGATTTTTCCGAGAGGATTCATGAATTCCTCCAGGAGTTGCATAAGAAATTTCTTCAGGCGTTTCTTCAAGAATTCCTACATGAGTTCCTTCAAGGTTTGTTATAGTAGTTCCTTTAAACATATCTCCCGGATTTCATCAATGGTCATGGAAAAGTTCGGACTACAAATTCTAGGGCGTACCTACTGACAACTTCTTTGCTTCCCCAATGTTGTCTTCATGGTCAAACTTCGGTCACGCCTATTCACACCACCGCCGCCATCGCCGCATTAAGGGGCGTTTGTTCAATATTATTTTCCGGAGATTTTCACATATTTAATTCGCAATTAGTATTAGATTACGACATAAACCAAATTTCACTGGAATTTGCACGTTCTACAAACTTACAAATGCCCTTTCCAGTCGAATGAACGATATAACAAAAATAATCTTTTACTCTCTTAGGGAAGTGCCTACCTTCAGGCGTTAATCGCGGCTTAGACCGCGTTATTTATAAAATAACTCAAAAAGTACACTACTTGTGAGAATTTTGACAACAAATTCAAATTCAGGGACCCTTCATTCCTCAAGTCAGAGTATTTACACATAAACAAACATTGTTTTTATACATCAATTTCTTATTTAAAAATTATCTTTTTTTTAAGAATCTTGCATTAGTTCAACAAGTTCCGAGTAAACTAGTACTTGTTCCAGGAATATGGAACATGTATGTTCTAATTGTATGCAAGAACCAATGGTAAAAATGAGCGGTCAGATCATCAATGCCACCTTTGATTACGGTTAGTTTGGTAACGCGAGGGGCAATGCATAGTAATTATGACAGCTCAGCAAAGTGTAAGCAGGGATCAAAGATCACCAACACTCACACACTGAAGATGCCTGATAGTCACGGGAGATATCTTATTGGTTCCTTGTGTGAGTGTAGCTGATCTGGCGATACTGGAGTAGCATCCACGGGCGGTCAATCAAGCGCAAGCTCAAGGAAAGCCGGAAAAACTATGTCCGAACTCACGGAAATAATAAAATAATTTTAAGAAGGAAACTTTATAAACTTCAATTCCAATAACTTCTAGGATGTACTTTTTTCCTTCCTGGTTATGGTCAATTTTGTGAAAAATTACCATGTAAGCGGTTTCTTTGAAAACCCTGAATGTTCGGCTTTTCTTAACGGTGTAATGTGATTGAAATGTTGGTTTTCAAAAAAACCCTAATATGGTCATTTTTCACAAAATTGGCCATAACTCAGGAAGCTAGTGGAATTGAAGTTTATAAAGTTTCCTTCTTATAAATATTTAATTAATAATTTTCCGCGAGTTGGGGCATAGTTTTCCGGCTTTTCATTTTGAATTTTCACAACGGTGGAAAATTTTTGTTGATAACTTTTTCCAGTTCATATTTTTATTTTGGATTTCCGAGATAAATTGCTTTCATTTTCATAAACAAAATTATTTCTACGATGCTTCGCTCTTGAGTTATGATTTTTCAATATAAACAGTGTCAGGGGAAAACAAAACAAAAATCCATCTGAGATTTCCAAAACAAAAGGCGACCCTGATATTTTCTCAATTTTTTTATTCAGCCCTGTCTGTGGAAAAAGTTTCATGAAAATCTGAGAAGCTTCGGCCCAATTTGTACAATAATAAAAAAAACACATGCATATTCGAAGCATTTTTGTAGAACACTTAGATTTTCTAAAAAAACATTTAGAGGTTTTGAAAAATTACCCTTTTTTATTCAAATTCAAAAAAAAAATTCGTGATGTTTCTTTAACATCTGTTTTTTTTTTTTCATTTTTTTTTGTATGAACTCTATGCATTCTGGAAGGGTATTGGTTTTTGAAATACTGTGTTTATGCTGACGGCAGAAACTTTTTTGTACTAATAAAAGGGCTATTTTTAGAACTTAGGCGCCAACTCTCGGGGAGACCGTCCCACTATTTACAGCTTAACTCTAAAAATGCTTAAGGTGGCGATTTTCTGAAAGCTCTTGTTAAAAAAGTAAGAAAAATGCATTTGATTACTCAAATTGATGGACCCCCCGTTCGTAAGAGCCACAACCATTTTTGCAGACCCCTCAATTTTGGTCAAATTCAAACTGTTATAACTCGAGAGTTTCTTCTAAAACTCCCTCGAAACGAAACGTTGTTGAAAAGAGGAAAGATAGAGCTACTGTGAACAGTTATAAAAAGTTGGGTCGGTCATAGAAGTGGTTTTGGACGCCATCTTGGATTTATATACCAAAACTTTTTTTTACATTTAGATAGTATTTTTCACGAATAATCTGAATAATAAGTATGGCGACGAAATTGAACTCGCCCTAATATGGTATTAAGCTAACATGTGTGCACGATAGTTTCAGAATACCCTTAATTTAGTACCCATTTCAAACTAAAGTAGCTTAAACCATTTAGTGGGTATTTGCCGTTTACCCATTAGGCTGACACAAATTTCGATTTTCTCTTATGTCACCGCCCCCTCGGAAAATTTTGGTTGGAATTCAACATTTTGAGGGGGGACACAAATAAATTTTACAAGAAATTTAAAAATTTAAGAGTAAAATTAGAGTCGCTCAACAAATCCGATAAGTTTAATGATTTTTCCTAATTGTTTGGGTATTTTTTCATCAAAAGCATTTATTATTTATCATCCCCCCCCCTTGACGAGTCAACGAGCACTGTGACAAAAGAAGAAAATGAGATTTGTTCCGGAATTAATGGATATTCACCTCGAACCTCATAAAATGGGTAATTATTACTCTCGCTTTTTGTACAAAAAATGGGTAAAAATGCCCCATTATTTCCAAAACATTTTGCAGTTTGAGGTTAGGCAAACTTAGGGGGTTTATTTAAATGAATTGATAAGAAATCACATAGAATATTCGCCTTAATCCGGCTTTTTTTAAACGCAAAGCTGAAAAAATGGTGGAATCGATTTTTTTAACTAACATGCGTACTATTTACCCATTCATAGATTCAGAAAGGGAACTTCATAATGAGGCTAAAATACCCAGTATTTGTTTTCATAGAAATACCCATCTTTTGACAGCTCAGTACTGAATAAAAAAGTGGGTATTTCAAACCCATTTAATGGGTATTATCAAACTAGCGTGTATGACTGAGAGTGACAGCGAAATCTAAGAACGACGAAATTTATTGCATCGAAGTGCAAGTGAAGAAAGAAATAGCTATACACAACATGCCAAAAATTCGGAGATGTATTTTTTTATTCCTATAAAAAGTTATCTGCAGCTTTACTTGTTGGATAGTCAATTCAAATATTTATTTTTTTATTCTGGTGTGATCGGCAGTAGATTCATGAAGGCAATCTTATTCTGAAGTATTGGTTTTATTTTGGAATAAATCTTTAAAACAAGAAATGAAAACGGTGAAAGGATTAAACAATAATGTGAAATAACATCTTTTAGTGACGATTCAGGAATTCAAAAAAAATATGGAATTTCTTCAATAAAAATTCTATTGTAAGCGTTCTATAAGCTTTATCATTCCATCCAAAAATCTTTTTAATTCTAACAAAAACAACTTACTAAAACACATTCTTCTAATAGTTTTTTCTTCCTGAAATTCTTAAAAGGGAACTCTTCAAAAAAGGCCCAAGAAAAAGACGCCTTCGGCAATTCATCCACGTACTGGAAGGCTGTATAAATAAACGAACAAGAAAAAAAAATCATTCACAGATTTGTTTGAGGAGTTCTTCCAACGATTTCTCCGCAAATTTCTCTCTCAAAAGTCTTTCTTGGTCGTTTTTGTTGTAATTTTAAAAGTAATATCTGAGTGAATTTCGAAAGAAAAACAAATCTGTAGATGAGTTGTCGAAGCTATCTTCACCTTGGGAAAATTTTAGAGATTTTTAAGAAGATTTCTTCTGAGGAATTCCAGGAGAAATAATCCAACATTTCCTTCGGACATTCACTGAAAGATAAACCACAAATTCTTCCAAGGATTATTCAAAGGGCCTTTTTCAGAAAATCCACCAAGGTTTCTTCCAAAGTATTCTCCTAGTTCTCCGATCATTTGTCCAGGGATTCCTCTAAAAATCCCCAAAGGACTCCGCCTAAAGGTTTCCTTCTCCTTTAAAGATTTCCTTCAAAAATGTGTCCTATGATTACCCCAGGATTTTCTAGAAAATTGTTCATATTTTTATATTCAGAAATATAGATCACTACAAATGCATTATAAAAATAACATATTGTAGTGCAACCTTACAAATGCGTAATAAATTAGGACTTCACACTTGGAAAAAAACACAGAACATATATTTTGCCCTTTTTTACCCTAATTGGATAACGATTTCCAATGATAGGATGACAAGGTTTCATAGATGTTGTTGGTTCATCAGTCAATCCTGTAATCGTATTTTCTCTGGCAGGTTGCCTTTAGTTAGCAGCAACAGTTGCTTACATAGCTCGAGTTTTGTCTAGAAATTTCTAATCCTTAGGGGGCATCTAGATTCGGGTTTTAATGCGAGACGTTTACATTTTGATGTCCCTGATAGGGAACGATTCACTTATCTGATGCAGTTGTTTTCTGCCCGAAATAACCTGAAAGTAGACCATCAAAAATGAGATCGTTGTATCTCATGGTGCTATTTAACTTCAGAGCACTATAAATGTGCATTAAATTTAGAAAGATGCTTCCAAGTTCAAATAGTACATTTAACACAAAAATAAAACTTTATATTTTTCTCGGGGATTCCTCCAACAATTTCTCCTTCAGTTCTTCTGAAAACCCTCCCTTGGACCCTCCAGATTTTTTGGCACAAATTTCTTTAAAAGTATCGGTGGCGGTTCTTCTATACCTTCAGAAGTTAATCCAAGAATTCGTTTAAGCATATCTCGAGAAATTTTTCCAAAGACTTCACCAGAAAATCTGTCAAGGATTCTGTCAGAAGTGAAAATGGACATGTAATTTCAAATTTCTCCAACCATTCGACCGAGAATTCCTCTACCATTTCCTTCGGAAATTTCTGCGAAGGTTTCTCCATAAATTCTCCCGGAGCATTTTCAAAACATTCCTCTAGAAACTTCTTCGAGGATTCTCTAAAAAATCGTCATGCGAGAAACGCAGGAGGAGTTCTAGAGAAGCTCTTCAGAAATGTTTACAGGAATTCCTCAATTGAAAATGCTTCACCAGAAATTCATCCTAGGATTCTACCAGGCACTTCTGCATATTTTTTCTTCCAGAAATTTCCAGAACAGAATATGGCAGATTCAGGCATTAGACTGGCCCAACTTTGTGAGGCTGAAAATGAAGGTTGTCTCATCTTAAGGTACACCCCCCATAAATGAGCCTTTGGGTAGGAAGAACAATCTCTGAAAGTCCTAATTCAATCGGTTGAAAACTGAGCTGCAGTACAATTGAAGTTTAAGGCCTTTTCTTGTATCATCACAAAATGGCTTCTTCAGAATCATCATCCAAATTCAACTTTACACAGTATTGCACTAATACACCTACGTAAGAAAATCGACGCTTACCTTTTCTCTAAAATTCTCCACTTCACGCAAGATATTTGTAAAAGAAATATAGAACACACTATTCCAATTAAACTTCTCTTTCGAACTATCTATGCCACAAAGAAATATTTTCACTCGAACTTGAAAATCATATAATTTTGTCTCAGCCGCACCAAGAGTTCGATGGCAATGTTTACCACCCACCACAGTACAACGACGACGACAGCAGCGCGTCGCGACGGTGCCTTCTGGCGCACAATCATCGATCATTGAACGCAGTGATGTCGATCTTGCGGGCCAATTCATCAATAAAATCAATCAAAATCATTGAAATGGTCAACTCAAATTTATCGATTATGCGTCGTAAAATCGAAAACTATTCTTCGAATGATTATTGTTGTACTTTTAATCACACATGAAAGTAATAAAAGCACATAGTTTTTATTTGTGAAATCTCCTCCGCACTGTCCGCCAACACTGCTGCTGCTTGCAAACATCAACAGCGGAAGAGCATACTAAGAGTATTCGATCATTTTTAGCTTTTTACACATAAAATCCAATGTTTTTCGTAACGTTGAGACGTGTTGATTGTGATTTAGCATATACTGAGTAGTCTACTGCTTGAATTGCTTTTAAAGGATTCATAATCTTGTAATGTTTACATTGGCGGAAGCAAGACAAAGCGGTGCTATTTTTGTTTGTTTATGGAACAAATGTAAAACGGCAACACAACTACTGTTGCGTTCGATGATTGTCAGAAAGAAGAATCGAAAAAGAAGTGCTGAAAAAGGAGTGATACGGGGAGTCACCTTAAAAGGGATTTCAATCCTTAATATATGTATGGGAAATTGTATCAATATATTCAGTCCTGCACACCGAATCGGTTTGCTATGCTTAACTTCGCTCAGAATAAAGAAAACATCTACATCATAACGGGGTCAAAATGTTTTGTAAATTATTTTTGGGCCGGCCTACTCAATCGTCATGATGGTCACAGATTGGTGAGCTCGTTCCATGCTTTATATAGTTGAGAACTAAGTTTGTTGGTTTTTATGTCATTTATTCTTGGGTCACTTTGACTACTTAAGCACAAAAGTAAAAATATAAACTACAAGCTCTATGAAATTTACTTCGCTTCTATTGTCGTGTACAAAAAAAAACACGAAAATGTTTTTTTTTTGTTTTTGCTTTTGATGCATTCAGACGCAGTGCTGAAAAATTCATTTCGTCATATCTAAATTCAATCACCTACAGCTCATTTTTGAAGCTGAACCTGAGAATATGAAATATGAAAAACTAGTGCAGCTAGTTCAGTTCTGCAAGAAAGTCACGGAAAAAACGCTATTTTTCGAATATTTAAGGTAAATGTCACGGGCTACCTGGCTACCTTCGAAAAATCCCAATGATATTCACGGTGAATATCATTTGGCATTTTTCAAAGGTAATCCGTGACATTTACCTTAAATATTCGAAAAATAGTAGTTTTTACGTGACTTTCTTGCAGAACTGAACTAGCTGCACAAGTTTTTCATATACCCCATTCTCAGGTTCAGCTTCTAAAATGAGCTGTAGGTGGTTGAATTTAGATATGACGAAATGAAATTTTCAGCACTGTTCAGACGTCAATGCAACTATTCAATTTAATTTATCGAGATATTCTTAGCTATTAGGGTTGTTTGGTGACTGTTGGCGAACTGTTTTACCCAAGTAGATTACAGAAACTGAGTGTAGCAATCACTTTGATGTCCATTAATTTCCAGACAGCAGCGAATCCCATTTCGTACGCAGATTAACTCTAATTGAAATGCCAGTACGCACTATCCATTACCACAAACGAAAATTCCTCCAAATTCCCACTGATCAGACATTCCCACGAAACCCTCCAATTCAAACGAATCAAAGCAACCTCCTGATGCGAACCGATCAAAAACCATGCGGGAGAAAGAGAGAGACAGACAAAACATCACACTCACGGATAACTGACTGCTGTCGGCAACTATCTTGTTGGCCGAAGGATCCAAGTCAGCGGGCACCGGCTGGCTGGCTGACTGGCTGCGGTTGCCGGGTTGCAAAATTCCTTCCGCCTGCTTAGCTCACCTCCTCAGCCTGTCGTCGTCCCGATCCAATCGATGCGATGGTGGAACCCGGCTTCTTCGACCGACTAGTAGGTAGGCAGTAATGATCGAATTACACAACACTTCTTTCCTGCACTTGCTTGCACCTATTTGTTTTGCTTTTCTTCACACTCACTAAAACTGAAATCACTTGAGTGCAGGGGTCTGCCGAGCCTGCTTGGCTTCGACTTCAAACTTCTCAAATTTCACACCAGCGTGGTGCCTCTTCGCCTTACCTTCCCACAGTTGTTACAGTCGCTGTGTGTGCAAATTGCACTTTATTTTTTTCTTGAACCGTACCGCGACTGCACTTCAAATGCCACCGAGTGCTGTTGGTTGCGTTTTCTAATTAAAATAACTCGCGCGCAAAGTGATATCTTCTTTTTGAGAAATTCTTCCGATTCGCTCTTTTTTTTCTTCCGTGTGCTTCGCCACGACTCTTGTCGCTTCTTCGGCTGTACAGTAGGCTGTGATGTTGCTAAACAGGCTAAACACTAATAAATTTCAGCACTTGTTTCGTCGCCTACTGCCTGACACTTGCGGAGCATTCCAGCAGCAATAGCGCTCCGGTGTGTTATTTATCTCTCTTTGAAAAGTTAAATATTTGAATAATTATAAGCTTTTGCCGTTGCTTTGCCTGTTGTCACAGTGACATGCACTCGCTCTTCAGTGCTGCTGATGATGATGACGATCCTCCTCGCTCTTCGGAGTTTCATTCATGGAAAAAAATCCCGCCAGACCTCGACCATGTGGTTATCGCTCCGGAGCTCTTAATTAAAAATAAGACAACAAATCACTCCGCGGTTCACATACTCTCGCTCGCTCACTACTCGTCGTTTCCTTCTTCTCGATCAACCGCGATGCTTGAAGCAACAATTTTTATTTAATTTTAATTGTACCCACTTGATAGTGATGCGCGCTAATTAATTAGACAGATTTGTGCGGGTTGGTGTTTACTTTCCGCGCCCGCGCTATCTCGCCTCGCTGCTGCTCGTTTGTTTACACGCTAAATCACTCACTAACCGCTTCACTAACAACTATCGAGAACAGAACCTATCGTCAATCAACGCAAACTTGTTGCAGCCACCTGTGAACCCCGTCGCCAATATACCCAAATCTAAACCGTTTTCCAATCCAAACAACCGGCTTCCGCACGTCGCGACGTTCAAACGTCAACTGACAGTGCATTGTTATCGCCGTCGCCGCCTGCTGCGATGCGGCCGACCACCGCATGCACCGCGAGCGCGCTCTCTCACATCACCACTCCGTTATTTACTTCTCTCGCCATTTCACTTGCTCTCTCCTCAAGCGGTGGGAAATGTCTTTCTCGCCGGTCGATTATTTACCACCCCATCCACCGACAAACGACACCACCTTCCCACGACAAGGTTGGGAAAAATTGCCTTTTGACACTTCACACCTCCCGGGGTTTGTCGCTCTCTCTTCGGCACTGTTCTCTCTTGCCTCGCCCTCTCATTGTTTGCGGCTCGCCGCGAGTACATAGTGTGGTGGGAAAAGGACCAACAACACGCGGAAAACTCTGCGCGCTCTCTGCACTTCGCAAACACAGCAGGCCCGGGCGCGTGAGTGAGAAAATCCAGGAGGTGGGACAAACAGCACTGCACTCATCTCAGCAATCGCTTTGACTCACCGCGTGCGTGCGAGACGTGGGGGTTAGTGAGCGAGTTTTAGGAGAGGATGAAGATGACACGTGACTCGCTCGTTCGTTGGCGGGCGACCATTAAAGCCATTTACTCCGAGATTTGGCACGTAAAAAAAACGGGAAAACTTCGAGGAGGACCACCACCAACCAGCTGATGCTGGTGAGTGGTGATGGTTGGTTGTCAGAGAGCGTGGGAAAGTAGGGAACTGGGAGAAGGTTGCTTTATGTGGCAGACCAACAGCAAACCTTATTATAGAACATTTTCTATTTTTGTCATAGAAAATTCTACAGAAGTACACAAATGAGTCATTAGAGAAATTCTAATAATTTGTTAACATCTACATATTCTTCTGCTAATGTTTGCAGAAAATACTTCTGAAGCTTAAGCAAGCGTTCTTGCATGATTTCCCTCGTCCGCAAAGCACACAAATTGGCCGGATTTCGTGAAAATCGCAACCCGGCTTGTCGCATTACACCTTCCAGCGGGATGTTGAAGAGTAGGCATGATGATCCGTCACCTTGCCGCAGTCCCCGGCGAGATTCGAATGAACTAGATAGTTCACCCGAGACTCTCAAGCAGACCATTCATCGTCGATTTTATCAGTCTTGTCAGCTTCCCGGAAAGCCGTTTTCGTCCATGATTTTCCATAGCTCTGTGCGGTCGATACTGTCATATGTCGCCTTGAAGTCGATGAACAGGTGATGCGTTGGGACCTGGTATTCACGGAATTTCTGGAGAATTTGCCGTACGGTGAAGAACTGGTCCGTTGTCCACCGGCCGTCGATGAAGCCGGCTTTATAACTTCCCACGACCTCATTCGTTTAGGTGATAGGCGACGGAAGATGATCTGGTATAGCACTTTGTAGGCAGCATTCCAAATGGCGATTGCTCTGAAGTTCCCACATTTCAAATGGTCGGTTCGGTTTTCCAGATCCTGACTTGTAACCGGTGCAGACAGATGGCCAACTTTTCTGGACCCACCTTGATGAGTTCAACTGCGATATCTCCTTACCAGCGGCTTTGTTGGTTTTGACCCGATGAAAGGCATCCTTAACTTCCCTTTGCGTGGGAGTTGGATCATTTCCGTTCTCTGCTGTACTTGCGTAGTCGTTTCCTCCATTGGCTTGGTCCCTTATACCTACATTCTCCATATCATTCAAATGCTCGCATCTTTATCCCTGCAGATTTCGTGGCAGGAAGCCATCACAGGATGCGTTGAGCTTCTGGTAGAACTTCCGTGTATCTTGTAAACAGCGTAGCAGTTCCATTTTCTCGCATTGCGCTTCTTCCAGGCGGAGTTTCCCTCCCGAAAGAGACGAGTCTGCTGTTTCCGCTTCTGTTTGTAGTATTCCACGTTCTGCCAGGTATCTTGCTGCAGCATTGCCACCCGCGCTGTGTTCTTTGCCTCTAAAATCGTTCTGCACACTTCGTCGAATCATCTGCTCCGTGGACTCCATTCCACGTACCCCGCACCTCAGATGCGTCGTTGATAGCTACTTTTACAACTGTACTCCAGCAGTCCTCTGCAGGGCCTCTCGAAACTCGTCCTCATCCGACAACGCTGCCTCCAAGATTCTGCACGTATGCTGAGGTGACATCCAGTTGCATTATGTCACTCTAGCTTGTACCGTGGCAATCACCGGTTCCAAACACTACTGATGACGGAATGTTCTAGGCACAGTTTGACCATCACCAGGTAGCAGTCCGATTCTATGTTGGCGCCTCGATAGGTCCTTCCGTCGATAATGTCGAAGAACTGCCGTCCAGCCACCGCCTGTTACCTTCAACCTGAGACCCTCCGATAGGCCCATGTATTTAGTCGACACCGACGTAGCTCAACCCTTTCATTCGAAGGATGCCGTATTCGTCGACAAATGGTGAGAATCTGTAAAGTTGACTACTCTTCTCTATGCCTTCTCTATTCATTTACCGATCGGTTGTTCACGGTTCTTCAGTAGAGTTCAACTTAGTCCCAGTAGCATTCACCCCATACTCCAAAGAAACTTCCCCACCTATAGAAACTCCTCGTTCATCAGAGGCACCTTTAAGGCAACCACCTGTGATTTCAACAGTTTCGCTTGATTTTCCGAAGCTTGGACGATTTCTATTGGACGTTTAGAGATACCATCGAGTCAACACCGACAAATGGACGGACAAGTTCCCGTTGGCTGCGGCGGCCATCAATGCTGTGCATCCAGATACACCCTGATTCAAGATAGAGAAGCTGGGTGTAGTTGGACTAAAAAACGAGTGACGAAGAGTTCGATGAGTGACGAGTGACGAGGTAATCCAACAGTGTTAATGGAGATGCAGTAAATATCTTCCCCAACTGCTTGCGGAGCTAAAAAGAAAGGTAAGAAACCGACGTAAAACTGACTGTCCTCGGTGCTACACGAGTGAGATAGCGAAGACGTGTGATAGTAGGAAGAGCTGCCGGAGAAACAGGAGTCCGCCCGTAAGGCCGAGGAGCTCGTGAGGCAGGAGAAGTACCTTCACGATAAACCCAAGCTGGAGGAACAGATTGCTGAAGATGGGAGCAGCAAATCAAGCGTCTTCAGTCACAAGAACAGGACTCAAGCTTGGTTCAAAAGCCAACATGGCACAAATCAGGAAGCGTACGAGTCAGCAGGAGTTCCGTGGCGCTGCCAGCCATTGAGAAGCTACGAAGACGAGACAATTATTCTACGTGAGCGTTTACGATACGGATGATCCTGAGGGAAGCTGGTGTGCCGTGAACGGAAACGACGAAGACGTTCCAGAGCAAGTGAAGCTACAGGCCCCGGTGAAGTCTAGTGCAAGATGTGGCCACGGCGAAAGAAACATGGGAGAAGTTACAGTCCGCATCCCAGCCAGGACGACATGAGCACGTCAGTCACAAATTCCGTGAATTTCAAGGTGGACTTATCGAGGCTCGCGGAGATTCTGCTGATGAGGCTTCCGGAGCAGTACGAGCCTATGATCATGGGACTAGAAGCTTCCGGAACAGCATTGACAGCGGACACGGTTTAAAGGACGTAAAACTTGATCGCGGTCCGGTTAGCAGCAGCACGAACGGCGGTGCGCTGTACAGTCAAACATGCCGGTAAAAGTTCAACGAGCATCGGGAGGGTAGCAAACACGGGAATCTCCTGCTACAACTGTGTTGCGATAGACTTAGCAGGAGTTCTTTCAGCGGTAATCAGTCCCGAGGTATTCGGTGAGATCAGCTTAAAGCTAAAAGGAAAGTTTATTATAGGATAGGTTTTATCAATGAAATTCATGTTTTGCTCACATTTCAGTCTCCGTACTACCGTTCCGTCTAACTCACAACAGTGTTCTAATGTTTCAATTTTCAACCTGTAGATAGTTCACAATATAGATCTAAGTTTTAATCTAGATTAAGAAATACAAATAGTTTACCTTAGTTTAGTGTTAATTACAAATCAAAAAGAAAACTTCCAATGCAAAACCAAAATGATGTTTACCACTTTCAATCACTTTCTGCCGATAATTATATTTTGCCCGTCATCCCATTTGACGCTTCATCGCTGCCGTCAGACCTAGTAATCCTACATTATAGAGATCTGCGGAGGCGGCCATTGTAAGCCAATCGTGCAGAAAGAACTGTCAAAGTGTGAGCCAAATGAACAGGCTGATCGTTCGTAAGAAGGCGTCGATTGAACGGTATTGCAATCCGAGCTAAATAAATTAAAATTATTTATTTTTAATATCGAGAAATTGACGTTTAGTAAAAAGATAGAATTTAATTAATTCTGCTTTCAAAAGCTCAAGCTTATGACGAAACTTTTGTTGCTGCACTTCTCGAAAAAACTTTCATTGCTGCTTCTTGCTTCAGTTCTGCCGATATGTTTAGCTTAACACTTTACAATAAATTTCAGATTTCATCGATTGCACCGCTATTTTTTCTCAAAATTTTGAAAAAAAATCTATTATAATTAGAAAATGTAAACAAAACAACTTGAGCCACTACGAAGTCACGCACAAAGTTTGAACATCTAGCTTTGCAGCAAGTGTTGGCAGCTGATGTAAACAAAATGAACAGCGTTGCCGAATCGACATATGTAACTTCCGCTTATCTCTATGTAGAGGATTTCTAGTCAGACCCAACGGCCGCAGGCAGTGGCTCACATTGCCTCTCAATAGGGGCATTCACAACAGTGGGCTGTGTCGGCGAACATCCTCCCCCCCGTGTCGCCTCAACTTCCGGTTCGGCGTCACCAGATCCGGCAACGTCCAACACAGCCAACTTAGATGTCGGCCTCTTCAGTACTCCTCCTGATGTCCTCACTTCCGCTTGACGCGGTACTCCATCCTTTCCCGGAATTGTCCGTACTACTCTTCCACGCAGCCATCGGTTCCGGACATTTTCGTCTGTTACAAGCACGAGATCCCCTACTTTGATCGGCTGCACGTCTTGGAACCACTTCGTCCTTCTGATGATAGTTGGCAGGTATTCTTTGACCCACCGGCGCCAAAAGTTGTCCAGCGTATGTTTCACCATGTTCCAGCTGTTCTTCAGTGCCATACCTGCATCTGTTGGCATCTTCTCCGGTTCTCGCATTCCACTCGAGCTCAGCAACAAGAAATGGTTAGGGGTCAGCGATTCATGGTCGGCCGTTTCTAGCGGGATGAACGTCAATGGTCTGGAGTTCACCATACTTTCAGCTTCTGCTAACACCGTTGTAAACGACTCGTCGTCGAGCTTCCTCACTACCGGAACAGATCCTAGGGCTGATTTAACGGCACGTACCATCCTCTCCCAGCAACCTCCCATGTGCGGAGCGGCAGGTGGATTGAATTTCCACTGGGTTTTGGCATTTGTGAAAGTGCTGCCCAATTCGGTATGAATTTGGCTGATTTCCTCCTGCAACTCTCGATTCGCTCCAACGAAATTCGTGCCATTGTCAGAGTATATCTCCAAGGGGGAGCCTCGTCGTGCTATGAAGCGTCTGATGGCTTTCTTGCACGAATCGGTGGACAAACTTGCGACTACCTCGAGGTGAATGGCTCTTACCGTGAGGCAGGTGAAAAGACAAACCCATCGCTTCGCCACGCTGCGTCCAACTTTCACTAAATACGGGCCAAATAAGTCTATACCAACGTATGTGAACGGGCGTACAAAGGGCTGCATTCGCACCGCTGGTAGTGGTCCCATCTTCGGTGCCACAGGTGTTATCTTGTTCACACGACACCACATGCAGCGCTTCCGTGCTAGACGAACTTCCACTCGCAGGCGAGGCACGTGAAATTTCTGCCGCACCTCATTGACCACAGTTTCATCATTCGCGTGACCAAATTGTCTATGAAAGTAGTCCAGCAATAGCTCGGTAATTCGGTGCTCCCTTGGCAAAATAATAGGGAATTTCGCGTCGTAGGCTAGCACATGTGCTTCTGCAGCTCGACTTCCGACCCGCAGCACACCAAATTTATCCGCAAATGGTGACTGCTTCGCAAGACGACTTGATGCTTCTAGTTGTTTCTGGTCTTCACTGCTGCGTTCCAAATTCTGCTTCAGCGTCGCAACCTCATTCGGAAACTCCTCAGACTGTGCAACTGACCATAACGTTCTTTCCGCCTTCTGCATCTCCACACTTGTCAGCCCAACAGAGTACTTAGGCTTACTGCTTTTCCGATCCCGCAGCCTGTCCACGAAATGATGAACGTACGCCATCGACCGCAACAATCTTTCGTACCGTGAAAATCGGCTAGTATTGACAATCGGTTGCCTCAGTAGATGACTGCACACGTACGCCTCCCGTAGTTCCTTATCGCTTTCATCTGTGCCTTCTTCCGGAACCATCGACCAATGGTCTGCGCTGCGGTAGAGAAAATCGGGTCCTTGGAACCAACGGCTGTTCACGTTGCAGGAAGGTCCCTTTCCCCACTTCGTCGCTTCATCTGCTACGTTCGCTTTTGTCGAAATCCACCGCCATTCATCGATCCTCGAAAGGTTTAATATTTCGTCGATCCTGAACGCGACAAACTGGCGGTACCGACGCGTGTCGGATTTGATCCACGAACAAACGGTCGTAGAATCGCTCCAAAAGTAGGTCTTCCGGATCTCCAACGAATGGTTCTCCTTTATCGTCTTCCGCAAGCGAGCTCCCAGCAACGCTGCCATCAATTCTAGCCTCGGTATCGACAGTTCGCGGAGTGGTGCGACTTTTGTTTTGGATGAAACAAGCGCCACTCTGACTTGCCCTTGGTCGACGATACGGAAATACGCAACCGCTGCGAAAGCTTGTGCGCTCGCATCCACAAACACGTGCAATTCAAGGGTTTTGAAGCTCTCTGGGTCGTAGCCTGGAAAATAACACCGAGGAATGCGCAGGCTATCTATTTTCTTCAGCATCGATATCCATTCCACCCAGCGGGTAGCGATTTCCTGCGGAATTTTGATGTCCCAATCCGTGTCTGTCCGCCACACCTCCTGGATGATTATTTTGCCTTGTATTACAAACGATGCAACTAGTCCCAAAGGGTCGTAGATACTCATGACAAGCCGAAGCATTTCCCTTTTTGTCGGAATGATGGAATCGTCAAGTAAGTAGCGCACCTTATCGCAGAACTGCAGCGTAAAGGCGAAAACGTCCTCTTCTTGCATCCACGCCATTCCCAGCACTCGCTCGAAACAGGTCTCCTTGTCCGGCAACATTGATTTTGCCGGTTTCTGCTTCGCTTCTCCCAACTGCTCCAGCACGCTATTGTCGCTCGACATCCAGTTACGAATGTGGAATCCTGCTCTTCTATGCACCTCGATCACTTCCTTCGCTACCTCAAATGCCTCTTCTGCCGTATCGAAACTATCCACGTAGTCGTCCACGTAGTGCCGCTTCTTTACCGCTGCTGCTCCTCGTGGAAGCTCCGCTTCTTGTTCGGCCGCGTTCATGTTCTTGACGAACTGTGAGTGAGCTGGGGAGCAGGCCGCTCCAAAAATTGCCACGTCGGAGACCATGGTACTCATCGGAAGCTCCGGAGAGTCCCTGTACGGAAAAAGCAGTGCGCTGCGGTCTTGCTCGCGAATCAAAATTTGCAGGAACATTTCCTTGATGTCTGCTGACACGGCTACTTGGCGTTCTCGATACGGAAACATCACTGACAGGAGTGGTGTCAGAAGATCCGGACCCGTGAGTAGCATGGAGTTCAACGATATGCCCTCGACCTTCGCTGCGGCATCCCAGATGATACGAACTTTTCCAGGTTTTTTCTCGTTGACGACGACTCCAATCGGCAAGTACCAGGTCCGTCGCAGATCGAATCCTTCCAGTTCCTCTACTGATGCTTCGTGTATATATCCTTTCGCTTTGAAGTCGGCTATTTGCCGACGGACGGCATCATACAGCTCCGGGTTCCTGGCTAAACGCTTCTCGAGAAGTCTAAATCGTCTTTCTGCCATCGGTCGGCTATTCGGAAACTCCACGTAATCGTGTTTCCAAAGCAGACCCGTCTCGTACTTTTCGCCGTTCGACCGTCGTGTGGTCGCCTCCAAAATTTCGCACGCACGTTGCTCCTCTGCTCCTTTCACCGCCGGCACGACGGCCACCCCCAAGCTCTCGATATCAAAAAATCGGCGAACGTACTCGTGAAGATCTTCGGTAGTCGGTTCGGCGAACATGCTAAGCTGCCTGTGCATCGTTCCCACTTGGGGCTTCCGCAGACTCCCACATACGGCCCATCCAATCCTGGTTTTTGTAGCAATCGGGTCGTTGATTTTGCCTTCTCGCAGCTTCAACGTAGCCAATAGGTGCGAATTGCTCTGTCCGATAAGAATTCCAGGTACAGCGCGCTTGAAACTCTTCACCGGGAGCTTGCCGAGGTGAGCGAATCGCGAAGACAGTTCTTCATAGTCTGTTGTCTGCTGCGGTAATCCGAGGTTCTTCACCGTGTACACTTCCGACAGCTTGTAGCGTTTGCTCCCTCCGGACTCGGATATCTCCAGCGTGACTCGTTCTGACCCATCGATAGTTTTGTTGATTCCGCCCGTCCACTCGATGTGCAGCGTCTCTAGCTCGCCGCTAACTCCAAGCGCATCAGCGATAGATCGCTCTACGAGCGTCACGGACGATCCGTCGTCGAGGAATGCGTAGGTATCGACTTGTCCTTTACGCCCGAACAGAGTGACCGGAAGGATGCGAAAGAGCGTGGTAGAAGACAGCTGACTATGTACTGTAACCACGGCGCTAGTAGTTTTGGCCGCCGCTGGTGGCTCGAAATGAAGCAAACGGTGGTGCCGCTTCGGGCAATCATTGATTCCGCAGACCTCTCCTTTGCACGGCCACCGCGCGTGTGATGTAAGACACCGTGAGCAGAGCTTGTTCACTTTCACTGCCTTCCATCTGCCGTCCAAATCCAAGCCTTTGAACGAACTGCAACTCTCTATTTCGTGGCCGTCAGTGTTGCAGACTGGGCAAGTTTTTCTGCTGTTCGTATCCCCACTTCTTCCACTGTTCGCGACGGTTTTACCAGCCTGCTCTCGACGATTCTCCTTCGGCGCGTCCGTGGATAAGTGTGCGTTCACGAACGATCTTTCCTTCGGGCGAGTCCGCTCTTCTTTTACCGCTCTCTGCGGAAGGTTAGACAGCTGTGTCACACCACTTGCAGCGGAAGATACCTTCCCCATGTAGTCGCTGACAAATCTACAACCGGAACTTGTTCTTGGTAGAGCGCCCAGCTAAACTTGACCGTCGCTGGTAGTTTGTCGACCAATTCCTGGAGAAGAATGGGGTTTGCTAAATGTTTCTCTAGCCCTACTGCCTTCAGATGCCCGCAAAGGTTTTGAACCACCAGAGCAAAGCTAACCAGTGTCTCAAACCGATCGGGCTTCGGAGGGGGTGTCGCCCGAACCTTCGCGATCATGTTATTGACGATTTGCTCTGGTCGCCCGTACAACTGCTGCAAAGTGGACAAGATTTGCGGCACAGTTGACGGGTGGAGCAGAAAACTGCTGACGGATTCCTTCGCGTTTCCTCGTAGACTACGCTGCAGGCGCAACAGGTTTTCGGAGTTCGTGTATCCGCAAGTCTCCGTCGAGTGCTGATAGCTGCTTATGAACAGTGGCCAGTCTATCGGATCCCCAGAAAAAATTGGAAGTTCCTTCGTGACCACCTGTCTTGCCGCGAGTTGCTGGGGCGACGGCCCCAGCAGAGCGCCCACGTAAGCCGGAACTACAGCTTGAGAAAGCAGCTGGGGCTGGATATTTGGCACGGCAGCCAACGTGTTCACAGTAGAAAGACTTGGAGGGGGCGGAGGAAGAAGAAACGGAGGATTTACATCGCAGTGGTTGACGCTGGCAGTGTTAGGCGCGTTCACGGGTTCAAACCACGACGCCGGAGGTGGAGGTAACGGAGGAGAACAAGCACCGTCAGCAGAATGATCCTCGCTTCGATTGATGATCTGTTGAACCTCCTCGTGCAGGTCCCAGTACTGCTTCTCCGCTTCATTCCGTACGCGAATGGCATCGTGTTCACGCTGGCGACTCGCTGCAATTTGAGACTGCAACTGTTGCTCCATTTCACGAATACACTGTAGCTCGCTCTCCAGTTCTGCTACTTGAAGTCGAAGTGCTTCGCATTCACGCTCCCGCTGCTCGAGTTGATTGCGCAAATCTACTTCCGAAGTGCGCATCCGTTCTTTCTCCTTGATGAGTTGCTTTTCCAGGGTCCCAATCCTGGAATTCAGATCTGCCCGTTCACGATCCTGCAGCTTTCGTAAATTCGCCTCCGATTCACGAACCAGTTTCAGCTCAGCGTCGTGCTGCAGTTGCAGGCTCGTTATTCGATTCACGAGATCGACTTCCCTCCTACGCCTGGTGTCGATATCCACTCGGTGCTTCTCCTGCAGGTCCTGAATGGCCCGACGTTCCGCTTCCGACTGTCGCTGCAACTGTAGTGCATTTTGTTTCCGTAGCTCCCCGGTTTCAACACTCCAGCGCTTGTAATGAGTACCGAAACGGTTAATCTTCGGAATTGCGCCAGTGTTCGCGCCGACTGGCATCACTTCTTCAACCTTCAACAGATCCTCATATGGCTGAAGATTCACGAGTGGTAATTCGTCGCGTTCGTCTTCGTCTGCTCCGACTGCACCTTCGAGAGATTCCTCGGACTCGTCTCCGATAGTGATGCTTCCCAGAGTTCGCGGGATCGATTTCACCTCAAATCCCACTCCTACTCTGTTGTCGCCGATAACGGGGGGAAGTACTGCTGCCGTAGACTTCAAGGGCGTTGACGAAGGATGTACCACCTGCGGACGACCAGAACTTGCACCACCCTGATGATCAGCAATCGCAGACGTCGGTTTTGGTGTCTGTACAACGACCACCACACCGGAACTCTCGGTTACCTTGGCCTGCTTCACCCATTCTTCAGTGCGTTTCTCACTCCTCTGGCTGCTCCGCATACTACGCACACTT